>NW_020954548.1:11653023-11668244 GCF_900497805.2 Vombatus ursinus
GGCCTCAAATCAGTCTGAGGGAATTACCAAGGATTCATTACTTAGTCATGCAATAATCAAGTTAACACATATTGAAAAGTTCCGTTCTGTTTGTGTAAATAAGACAAATTTTAATGTTTGAACTATACTTATCTTTTTATATGGGGTCAATTATGAGGCACTTTTACTTGGCATGAATTTTTACAGATCTAGAATTTAAAAAATACAACTGAATTGTCATAAGGCTGGAGTATCTTGAATATTGCTAGCAGTTTTACTTCTATGTTCTCTAAGTTGTATATCAAAGAGGTATTTCCAAGAGGCTTAGGTACAATTCTTAATTCACTACTTGATATACTGTCATCAGAGTGGAATGATATTCAAATGGCAGGAATGGACAAATACAGAGGTCAAGTGGCCATTGTCTTTGGGAGCTATAAGTCCAAAGATCTAGGTTTAAGTTATTATTTTTCTCTTTTTGTTACTTAAGTTATCAGAGCCTTACTTTACGTGTCTGAAAAATTGAAAATAATAACATTATTATAAAATAACATTAACTCATATTTTTATAGCCCTTTAAGATTTACAAAGCACTTTCTTCACAATAACCCAATTATTCTACGACCTACCTACCTACCTCATAGAAATGTTATATGGATCAAATGAGATACAGTTTATAAAGTGCCTTTTAACTAGAAGATAACTATATTGTCCAATTCTAAATGATAAAAGCATTAGAGTAGTGTAAGCAAAGTACAAGGTGAACTCCAAGGAGTAAGATCTTATTAACTGCAAGGATTCAGTAGACCTCATGAAGAATATGGTATTTGAGTTGGACTTTAAAGGACTACTTTTCATTTGACAGGTGGGGAAGTAGGGGAATGGTAGAACATTCCAGGTACAGAAAACTGCCTGGCTATAGGGGGATGGCAATGCATTCAGTTTAGGGCACTGGGGTTTTTAAGATTGAATTTTCACATCTGCAATAGCTAAAATGTAAAAATATATACATTCATTTTCTGCTTTTATATAATTGAATCAGGGTTTGTTTTTTTTAACTGAGATAAAAGAGGGACCATGTAGAGAAATGAATCAAAATCAGTTTCACTGCGATATAGAATAAAATAGACTTATTAATTATGAATGTTATAGGGTCATAGATTTAGAGCTAGAAGCCACCTTAAAGATGATTTAGTTAACACTCCTCCTTTTGCAGATGAAGAAACTAAGGCTCAAGGAAATGAAGACACTTACCTAAGGTATGAACACAATTTTTATATTGCTTTACACAGCCCTTAATGAATAAACAGCTGCAAATATCTACTACATTTTTAGGATGAAAATATAAACAGTCTCAAGAAGGGTTTTTAGGTAAATTCATGAAGTATCTCAATGGACTCTCAGATCCTCAAAGGAAGAGATTATTTCATTTTTGTCTCTGTGTTTCTAGCACCTAGAACAGTGCCTGGCTCTCACTTCCTCTTCCTAAAAACTCTACTTCCATTCAAGGCTGAGCTTAAGTGCCACCTCCCACACAAAGCTTCTCCTTATCTTTCCAGTTGCTAGTGATCCCCACTCCCCAAATTACTTCACATTTGCTTTGCATTTATTTTATATTTTACTTATCTCATGCAGGAGTGTGACAGAGCTAGCTGAACAGACTCTCTGAGACCTCATTGGTAAATTTTCAGCATAAGCATTTACACCTCAGAAATTGGCAGATACTCCTAATCAAGGCTAGATTTACTGTTTTGTGGATTGTCCAGACTCAGGAAAGTGGTGGAGAAAATGTTAATGTATATATTAAACTTAAAAATGTGTTCAATAAAATAGAGAAAGAGCAGATCAATGAATTGGGTGTGCAATTTAAAAAAACCAGAAAAAGAACAGATTAAAAATTCTCAGTTGACCACCAAATTGGAAATCCTGAAAATTAAAGTTGAGATTAATAAAATTGAATGTAAGAAAACTATTGAATTAATAAATAAAAGTGGGGGCTGTTTTTATGAAAAAACCAACCATTGGTTAAATATATAAACCATTGGTTAATATGATTAAAAAAGAGAGGAAAAAAAAACAAACCATTAGTATCAACAATGAAAAGGGTAAATTTGCCACCAATTAGTTAAAGCAACTAATAGGAGTTATTTTGCCCAATCATATGCCAATAAATCTAACAATTTAACAAGCATACTTACTAAAATATAAACTGCTCTGATTAACAGAAGAGGAAATAGAATATCTAAATGAATCTATTTTAGAAAAAAGAAATTAAACAGGCCATAAATGAGTTTCCTAAGAAAAAAACACCAGAGCCAGTTGGATTTACAAGTAAATTCTACTTAACATTCCAATATTAAGTAAATTATTTGTAATAGTAGGCAAAGAAGGAGTCCTACTAAACTCCTTTCATGAAATAAATATGATGCTGATACCTAAACCAGGAAAAGAAAAAAACAAAGAAAATCATAAACCAATTTCACTAATGAATATGGATGCAAAAATCCTATATAAAATACTAGGTACGAGGTTATACCAATATATCACAAAGGTTGTGATTGTGATTGTGACCAAATGAGATTTATATCGGGAATGGAGGGATGGTTCAGTATAAGGAAAACTATTAACATAATGGATTATATAAGTAACAAAAGCAACAAGAATTATATGATTATATCAACAGATATAGAAATGCTTTTGACAAAATACAACAGTCATTCCTATTAAAAACACTTGAGAACATAGGTACAAATAGGTTTTTCCTTAAAATGATAAGGAACATCTGCCTAAAATCAGCAGCAAGCTCTGTGTGTGTGTGTGTGTGTGTCTGTCTGTCTGTCTCTCTGTCTCTGTATCTCTCTGTATATATATGTATATGTATGTATATATGTGTGTATACATACATATACATATATGTGTATTGTATATATACACATATATGCATATATGTACACATACATTTGCTAGAAGCCTTCCCAATAAGATCAGGGGTGAAACAAGAATGCCCATTATCACCAACATTATTCAATGTTATGCCAGAAATGCTAAAAATAACAATAAGAGAAGAAAAAGAAATTGAAGGAATAAGAATGGGCAATGAGGAAGTAAAACTATTTCTTTTTGCAGATGATGTGATGGTATACCCGAAAAATCTAGAGATTCAACTAAAAATTAGTTGAACAATTAATCATTTTTAGCAAAGTAGCACATATAAAATAAACCCACATAAATCATCAGTATTTCTCCATATCACCAACAAAGGCATGCAAGAGGAGATAGGAAGAGATATTTCATTTAAAATAACCATAGACAATATAAAATACCTGGGAGTGTACCTGCTAAGACAAACCCAAGAACTATGTTAACGTAATTATAAAACACTTTTTATACAAATAAAGTCAGATTTAAATAATTGAAGAAATATTAATTGTTCATGGGTAGGCCAAACTAATATAATAAAAATGTCAGTTCCAACTAAACTTACTCAATGCCATCCCAGTTAAACTACTAAAATTATTTTATTGAGCTAGGAAAAATAATAAAATTCATTTGAAAGAACAAAAAGTCAAGAATATCAAAGAAATTAACAAAAAATGTAAAGGAAGGACGTCTAGCAGTATCATATCTTAAACTATATTATAAGGTGGTAGTTATCAAAACTATCTAGTAATGGCTAAGAAATAGAATTGTAGATCAGTGGGCTAGAGAAGGCATATAATACATAGTAGTACATGATTATAGTAACCTTGTGTTTGATAAATGTAAAGATGTAAGTTTTTGGAATAAAATCTCATACTACTTGGTAAAAGTTGCTGGGGAAACTGGAAAGCTATCTGGCCCAAAGTAGGTATAAATCATTATTTTACACAATTTACCAAGATAAGGTTAAAGGGATACATAGCCTGAACATATAAGGAAGATCTCAAGTAAATTAGAAGAGCATAGAACATATTACTTATCAGATTTGTGGATAGAAGAACTTATGAATAAAGAGATAGAGAACATTGTGGGATGTAAAGTGAATAATTTTTATTACACTCAATTAAAAAGTTTTTGTACAAATAAAACCAATGTAGTTAAGATTAGAAGGAAAGTAGAAAATTGGGGGGGGGGCAGGGATTTTATAGACAGTTTCTCAGAGGAATAGCTGATATCCCAAATACATAGAGAACTTTGTCAAATTAACAAAAATGTAAATCATTTCCCAATTGATAAGTGGTCAAAAGATATGAACATGTAGTTATTGGAAGAAAAAATTAAAGCTATATACAGTCATATAAAAAAAGTTCTGAATCACTATTGATTAGAAAAATGCAAAGTAAAGCAACTTTGAGGTACCATCACACCTATCAAATATGTATAAATGATAACAGAGGAAAATAACAGATGTTGAAGGGGATGTGGAAAAATTGAGTTACTAAAACTCTGTTAGTGGAACTGTGAACTGATCCAATCATGTTGGAGAGCAATAAGGAATTATACCCAAAGAGCTATAAAACTGGGTATTCCTTTTGATCCAGCAATACCAGTATTAGGCCTATTTCTCAATGTGATTGGGGGAAAAGGAAAAGAATCTATACATTCTAAAATATTTATAGCAGCTCTTTTTGTAGTGGCAAAGAACTGGAAATTAAGGGGATTCCATCAATTGGAGAATGGCTGAATGAGTTGTGGTATATGAGTAAGAAATGATGAGCAGGGGCAGGTAGGTGGCACAGTGGATACAGCACTGGCCCTGGATTCAGGAGGACCTGAGTTCAAATCTGGCCTCAGACACATAACACTTACTAGTTGCATGACCCTGGGCAAGTCACTTAACCCCATTGCCTAGCCAAAAAAAAAAAAAAAATGATGAGCAAATTGATTTTAGAAAAACATGGAAAGACTTGCATGAAATAATGAAGAGTGAAGTCAGCAGAACCAGGAGAACATTGTATTCAGTAAAAGCAATATTGTTTAAAGACTAACTGTGAACCTCTAAACTATTCTAATTAAAATGAATATTCAAATCAACTACAAAGGACTTGTGAGGGAAAGAGCTATTCACGTTGAGAGAAAGAATTGATATATGAAAGAATATATTATATGGTTCCACATATATCTGTATCAAATGTTGGGCTTCTCTAATTCAGGGTTGTGAGTGAGGGAGACAACTTTGAACTCAAAATGTAACAAATAAATAGAATTTTTTGAAGGTATGTCCTATTACATTTTTTTCTTTGAGAGCCAGTTGTTACACATTTACCTGTATACTCTTGTCTTATACACATTCTTCCCTCCCCCTATAGAATGTAAACCACTTAGGGGCAGATATTATTTTCATTTTTTTATACCTGGCATACAGTAGCTGCCTAATTAATGATTATTACTTGCATTAAAATAGTCCTTAACTGTTATTAAGGAGAAGAAAGCCTATTCAGAAATATATGCCCCATGATACAGTCTAAATTCCAGAATCTGCTATTTTTTCAACCTTTTAATAGTAGAGCACCACTCTATCTACCCATTTTCAAATCCTTATACTTCCCAACAAGAGCAATCTGATATCACTTTACTTTCAAGACACCATACTCATGCTTTTGCTCATGCTGACACAATGCCTTTATCTTCTGCACATATTCAATTCCTAGCCTCACTTCAGTCCCTAGTTCAAATCACTGATCTGGATAGTTACTCCTGCGCTTTCTTATACCATTAATGAGTAATAGTTGTGTTAGGCAACAGGAAACCAATCTGGGTTTCAAGAAAGAGAATAATGTGACAAGAAAGGCATTTGAGGGGAAAAGTTTGTTCTAACCTTGTGCAGACTATAGAGGCATTTGGAGAGAGCAGAAGCTGGGAGAACACCTAAGAGGAGCCTGCAGTCACCCAGATGTGGGACTACGAAGGCCTGGATTACTGCAGGCGCACTTAGTGGCAGTTTAACAATTGGTGGTGCCTCTTAACTTGTCCAAATGTGTAAAGTTTAATTCTAAAGATAAACATTCTGCATGATTTTTACATAATTAAAAAGAAATCTCCAGAAGAAATTCTTCCAGATCCCTTTTTAAAATGACTTTTTTTTTTCATATAAGCATGTGCCAGCATAGTCTGCCTGGTCTTGGTTTATATTTGAATTTATACATACTTTATTTTAATGAAGACCTCAATAAATTGTGCTCTAGTGGAAAGGCAAGAGGCTAGAAGTCACAAAAACTATGTTCTGTTTCTATTTGCGAGCCTGGATTTTGTGTGCGTTTGTGTAACCTTAGGGAAGCTCTTTAAATTCCTCTTAACTATCAAATGAAGGTGACAATATTTTCTACCTAACGCCACAAGGATGTTATGAAGATTCTTGAAAAAAAAACAACACAATGAATCATAGCATTCTTAAGAAATCTTAAGTTCTGAAATCCTTCTTAAACACAAAGATCAAAAGTTCTAATAATGACACACAGATGCCTAGTAGATTCCATGACCTCATGCATTCATGCATATATTCCCTCACTGGTACAGATCCCAACCTTTCTGTGCATTCCTACCTTCTGTAATTTTCATCAGTATCCTTTAATAAATCCCAGTGCACTAGAGGTCTTCCTTTGTTTTGTTGTTTTTTTTTTCAAGATTGTAAGTTTCCAACATAGTACTCAGGCCATCCATCTCTTGATGCTCATTCTTTATACATGAATGGTCTACCCCCTTTTCCAGTCCCGTATATCCTTGTTAATGTCATATCCCTTCTCATAAGTCAATAAATCAATGAACCAAAAAGCATATATCAAGTGTCTACTATGAATGTGTCGGGCACTGTACAAAGCAATGAGATACAAAGATTTTTTTTTCAAGTTAATCCCCGTTATCATGGAGGTTATTGCATATTGAGAGAAATGTGTATGTGTGTGCATATAGATAGATAGATAGATATAGATATAGATATATTATACATATGCACATACAGAATAAATAGATGTAGTATAAATGCATAATAAATAAAAGGTAGTTAGATAGAAGGTAATTAAGAAGGGAAGCAGTTGAGGGGATTGGGAAAATCATGGCGGTACTGACAGTCAGACACAACTGAAATAACTAAACAACAACAAAAATTAAAGATGTCTCTAGTAATCTAGTTTACAATGACTAATATAGCTTTTGATGTAGCTCTGGAATTAAGGAGTGAGACTGTACTTGGATATATAGATCTGGGAGTCATTTATATAAAGAGAATTAAACCCATCATACCTAATGAGGTCACTAAGAAGTAGAGAGTGTAAAAACAGAAGGTAAGAGGCCCTGGGACAGAGCCTTGAGGTACATCTACAGCTAGTGGATGTAATATAGATGACAGGTTAGCAAAGGAAGCTATGAAGTACTAATCAAATGAGGGTGTGTGTGTGTGTGTGTGTGTGTGTGTGTGTGTGTGTGTGTGTATGAGAGAGACAGACAGAAGAGAATCATTGGTAATTTTAGAGAGAACAATTTCAGTTGAACGGTAAAATCAGCAGCAAGATTGTAAAGGGTTGAGGAGTGAGAAAGGTAAGGGAATAGGGGCAGCAAATGTAAAAAGTTTTTTCTAGGAAACAGAGGTATAGTTCGGTAGCTTGGTGAGCTGGCAAGGTGCTTTTTTTAAGGTTTGGAGAGACAGGCATGTTTGAAGGCAATAGGGAAGGAATAAATAGAGATTGAAAATAGAAAAAGGGCAATCTGTTGGAGAAGCTAATGGGATTAAGTAGGAAATCATGTAGGGAGTCATGATCATGTAGAGGGGTGGGCTTTGGTAAGGAGAAATGTTGCCCATTTCTCAACGAATGAGGAATGATGACAAGGGGTTTCAAGATGAAGAGACAAGGATTAGAGAGAGCTCAGAGTGAGTGGTCACTTTAAAAAATGTCTTTTATTCTAGGTAGAAAAAAATATGATGATACAATAATCGGCAAGTAATTTGAAGTCCCAAACAAAGCCTGAGGGCAAAGAACATGGAAATGGCATACTTCTAATGTCTACTGCTTCTGTTGGTGCTACATTGCCTAAGCCTAGGCTCCTGACTTTTCCAGACACTATTGGTTCTTCAAGAACTAGGTCTTGTATAATTGGTATAGTGATCAACAGATGGGAAAGGTGAGGCAGTTGTTACAGTCAGAGTTCCAAATTCTTGTAAGATGCATAGCAGATATTCAATGCATAGTTAGTGGGGTTGTGATGAGGATTAAACAAGATAATAGACTTGAAAGCAACTTGAAAACTACATTATGGCTTCTTAACCTTAAGTCCATGAATTTGTTTTCAATATTTTGTGAGAGCTGTATTTCAAGCTAATTGGTTTATTTAGTAATCTTATGTATTTTTACTTTTATACATCTGAAAACATTATTCTGAGAAGGTGTTTATAGGCTCCATCAGACTGCCAAAGGGGTCCATGATACAAAAAAGGTTAAGAAATCTTGATCTAAAGGAATCATCTAAATGTAAACTATTATTATTATTAATATTATTATTAAAAAATAATGATTATTTTAATCCATTTCTGATTGGACTAGAGTATCCTTCCATGCAGATGTCAAGTTTTGACCTGTTAGCATTCTAGGCAATGGATTGTATTTGATTTCTCATGGTTAGCCAATATGGAACCTTATATAAGATCTCAGAAACAAAAACAAACAGAACCCCCCCCCCATTTCCCCCAGAAAAAGATCAAAGCATTCATAAAAGAAAATTGCTAAAATGAAGGAAATTAAAAGGACTGCCCTCTATGAAATGCCCAAGTTTCTGTTGCACTGAAACCACGTACTCATCTCCATATGGGTATGGAAGTTGTCTACTGATGGATATGTAGGATTAGGGGCATCTCCATGTACTAGCAGACTTTTAGCCACGTCTGGTAATGGTGCATTGACATAATTTCTTACAGGTTTACGTTTTTGAACCTGAGTCTGTTTCTGGTCAAACTAAACTTTGTTTATCTTTAAAACAATGCTTATATTTGATCCTAGCCTGAATCAAATTTAGGGCCTCTTTATTTGATACACATTTTCTTCAGGGGCATGGGAACAAACCTGACATTCACTCAATAGAAATAATTATTTTATAAGAGGCATTCAACCAGGTTTAAACTTACCTTCATTTGAAACAGATCTAAGATTTCGATTTATGGGGGTGATAGAGGAAGCCAAAAAGAATTTAGTTAAGGTAGACAGACACATACAAAATAACAGTCACACAACTATGACATATAAAAGGGATAACAAGCATAGTCATCAGGTAATTCCATGAGGATTAGCATTAACAGTAATAATCTGGAGCTTAATACCCAGATAGTTAGCTCTCTGAAGTTGTCAAACTAGGCAGTGCTTCATATCACAAACTGATTTATAGTCACCTCCTGGCCAATAGGACCAAAATTCCTGCTAAAAATACTTACAAATGCCATTTTATCAAATTGCATTTTAAATCTGAAGTATGGTCATATGCTTAACTACAGTAAAAAAAAAAAAGATTGTTCATAAACTTTAAATACTAGCACCACTATTTTGAAATAAAAAGAATTGTCATTTTGCATTTCATTATTTCTCTTTCTTAGAGAATTATTTAATAAGAAGTTTGGCTTAATCACTTTGAGTCAATCATTCCAACTTAAAATAAATATTCACAAATTAATGCATATTAAGAAAGGCAGGTTTGCATAGTAGATAAACGGGGAGTAAGAAAGACTTGTGTTCAAATCCTTCACTGACATGTACTAGCTATGTGATCAGCTAACCTGCATTGATAGGAAATACTTCCATTCCTAGAGTTCCCTTGATTGATGAAGTCATAGGCCAGGACCCAAAAGAATAGAAAAATTAAACCTCAAAATTTGTCTTAAACCATCAATTAGGTGACTAGTAACAGAAATAGTAATGCCCGTGTTTTTAACCCTCAAAAAAGATCATTTTGAAATGGTACCACCCAGAAACTTACCAGAGGGCAACTAGCAAGTTAAGGAACACACATTTTCACCATAATTAGTAATTCTTTTATTCTATGCTGAAAAATAAACAAAGTATGCTTTATTCTTCCCTTGTGGATTCTAATATGTCCATTTTCTTAAAAAGATGATTCAGATATGGGAAGACAGAAAATGACTACCTATTTGTGTGTATGTGTGTGTGTGTGTGAGATAGTTGAAGATCTGAGAATTTGGCCTTAAATTCCAATACAGTCTGAATCATTTAAAGACAGGCTTTTTATGTTGGAATAAACTTTCCAACATATCAAATTTTATTGTATTTATATCTTTGTGTGGGGATGAAATTTTGAACTTGTCTATCCAGATAACTACAAAAGGAAATGAGCTATAAACAAATCCATTTTCCATGTCACATACACTGTGGACATTTTTTTTTCTTATGTTTATTATTGATTAAAAAGGTTTTGTTTTTGTTTTTGTTTTTTTAATTTGACCTGGGACATGGAATCATCACAGGCCTATTTTCATATCTGTCTTAATCATGCCCTAAAGCTAGATTTTGGCATTTGAACCATCTAAATCACCTCTTTCTTGCCAAGAAAAGGATATTGTAAAAATAATATCTTAAAATCCAACTCCTGAACCTTATGTCCAAAAAAATGCACTAATAATAATAGTATTTTTAATAGTTCAAAATTTCTCTCTCTCTCTTTCTCTCTCTCTCTCTCACACACACACACACACATACACACACACATATACACTACATAATTTGATAGTGTATACATTTCTCAACACCTCAGAAAGTATGATTCCTCAATGCCATTTGAAACAGGTGTTTAGAACATGGTGTTTAAATTAGGACTTTGGGGGGAGGTTACAAACAGATACCAGAATTCTTCTTTTCTTGACATACCTCCCTTATGGAGTTTTCTTGCCCATCCTCTGTGCTAATCCTTAGATGGGCACCAAATCTGGGAGCCCATCATATCCCACGTAGTTTAGATCAAAGAGTTCACACTCATTTTGAAAATGGGGGTGGGAGGAAACAGTTAACATTTCCTCCAAATTCCCAAATTCATTTAGGTAGTTAAAGGTAGGTGGAATAATAGCAGAGCACATTCACTTTCATTCCCCTCTTTTTATCACAAGGCAACACCGCTTTCATACAGTACATTTAGGAAGAGTTCCTAAAAAGTCCTTTCGTCTAGAAGCTCATAACCATTTTTGAGTCATTGACCCCTTTGGCAGTCTGGTGAAGCTTTTAGATCCCTTCTCAGAAGGTTTTTAAATTAATATATATATGTATATATATATAGGATTATGAAGGAAACCAATTATGATTGAAGTCCATAGATATAGAGGCAAATTAAGTACAATCTCACTAGATTATTAGCAAGTCTAATAATTATATTGACATAGTGATGAGTATAAATGATATTTTGACACATCTGCAACTGTAACATATCACAACATCTATGATTTCTGCAGGTGACTAAGTCAGAGATACTGCCTACATTCATAATTGAAGAACATGCTAAATTTCAGTTAGAATTCTGTTAGTGAAAATAAAGATGTGATTTTTTTCCCCATCCAAATTCATAGAACCCCTGAAATCAAACCAAGGACCCCATGAGGCCCATGAGCTTCAGGCTAAGAACCCCAACTCCAGTTTAACCCCTTATTTTTACAAATGAGGAACTAAGGCCCAAAGTGGGGAAGGGAAGAGAAGGGAATAAGCATTTATATAGTGCCTACTATGTGCTAGGCACTGTGATAAGGGCTCTTTTTTTTTTTTAACAAATATTATTACTTTCTCAAGATCATATAAGTAGCAAGCAACAGAGCCAAGATGCCATCTGAAGTCAGGCAAAGCAAAAAGAGGCTTGCTTCTGGAATCAGTGAACCTGGGTTCACATCCTGGCTCTGATAATTATTAGCCACAGGACCTAGGGCAAGTTACTTAACCTTCCTATGACTCAGTTTCCTCAACCGTACAATGACGGGTGTTAGATTAGATGGTCTCTGAAGTCCTTTCCAGGTTTAAATCTGATTCCTTCACTCCAAATCTAACATTCCTTTCATTGTTCCACTTTAACTCTACAATGACCTATGGCGCAGTTCTTATTTCCAGGAACAGTAATTTGAGAAGCGAGTAGGTAAAATAACTAAACTGTTAAATAGAAAATCCAGGAAAAATACTATTTTAGTTAGTGAAAGGTAAGAATTGTAAAATATATTAAAATAAATACAGTTTAAGTTTAAAGAATGTAGGTAGTAGCCCAAGAAAATAGCTAAAAACTATTACCAATTAGCAATCCTGCCAAATAATCTCTTTTTGCAATGAGACACATAGAGGCAGCAGAAACTTTTGTGAATGTAGGATGTCCGAAAAGGTTTATTTTGACTATGACACAGCACAAAAGTCACTGGTCTTTCTTCAAATTGGTTTATTAATTCACACAAAAATACTTACGAAATAACTACTATGTACAGATCACTGTCCTAAGCACAATGGATAAGACTAAATTTAAATAAAGTACTCCCTGCCCTCTTGGAGCTTAGAGTCTGTAGGTAGTTAAGACACAAAAAGTATCCATAATGCATAATAGTATATAATAGAGTGTTTTGTTTGATTGTTTAATTTGAATGTTTTGTTTTTCCTGTATTTGTACCTGTGAGGTCTTTGCATATTTTACTGTTCCTGTGGTGGAAAAAATAATCAAGTACCCATATTGAATATTAAGTACTTTTGCTGTGGGCAGGGGGACGGTGAGGGAGGTGGGAAGGTGCAACAAGGGACAACTCACCCACCCACCTAGGAACATAAGCCTTACCTAAGTTTTGTTTTGCTGATTTCCCTGAAGTTTTACTCTAGAGTGAGGGCAGAGTCAGAGGAAAAGATTATCCCTTATTTGGGAGGGGGAGGGGAAGGAGGGAGGTTAAGTCAAGTATGACAAGTACATGATAAGTGCTACAGAAAGCTACAAAACAAACTGCTATATGAGGATAAAGAAGGTCATTAGATTATGTGCTGAACTTTAGAGTCAGAAAAACCTGAGTTCAAATGATATCTTTTGACTATGTGACCACAGGCACCTCATTTAACCTCTCATTACCAGTTTCCTCACATGTAAAATGATTAATAATAATATCTGTAGTCCTTACTCCATAGGGTTCCTGTGACATTCAAATGAGGTAATGGACCTAGGAGTAGTTAAGTGATGGAGTGGCTTAGATGGGGATCATGACAGTAGATACCTCCCACGGTTGTGAGGATCAGATGAGGCAATATTTGTAAAATGCTTAGCACAGTGCCTGGCATAAAGTGAGTGATTAATAAATGCTTGTACCCTTCCCTAATTTGCAAACTTTAATGTATTATATGTCCCTTATTATTCCCAAATAAGTGGTTAGGAAAGGATTCTGAGGAAAAGGTAGAATATAAGTTAAGTTTCAGAGGTTGGGTAGGAATTCAATAAGCCCAGAAATGTGAAGGGGCAGCATATACGAACAGTGTGGATGAAGGGACAGAATTATAGGAAGCATGTGAAGAGCTAGGAGAGTCAGTTAGGCAAGAGTACAGAGTATGGGAAGGTAAAATATGAAATAAGACTGGAAAGTTCAGGGGAAGCCAGATGGTGAAAACCTTCAAATGCCAAGAAAAGGAGTTTGATCACATGATGGAATCCTAATCTCATTGATCTAGGCACATTCTGCACAGGTAGCACACAGTATACAAGTGGTTTTGATAAAGTGCTTAAAAACATTTTCTTCTCATGGAAGTTAACATTCCTCCCCCCCCAAAAAAAATTCTGTTCACATTATAAATTAATATAAATGTGCTTATTAATCTTTCATTTATTGATACATTTTATTTGGAAACAGCAGACATTTCTTTAACACTTAACATTCTACCTATGAGGCATATTCTCCCAAAAGAATTTATCAGTTGTTAACAGAATGAGGACTATAGACTTTAAATTTAATATTATATTAGTAACAGTGACTGTAATATTTGACCAGACCCTCTCAAAATGAATTTTATTTGCATTGCTATAGTCATTGTGCATATTATTCTTTTTGGCTCCACTTTCTTTAACCTACTAAACTTGATACAAATCTCCCCGTCTCTTCTCTTTCTCTCTCTCTTTCTCAATAGATAGATAGTTAGATAGATAGATAGATAGATAGATAGATAGATTGATAGAAAGATAGATAGCACCTACCTCCCAGGGTTGTAAAGATCAAATGAGGTAAAATTTGTAAAATGCTTAGGGGGGAGAGAGAGAGAGACAGAGACAGGGAGACAGAGACAGAGAGACAGAGACACGGAGACAGACTGAGAAACAGAAACAGAGATTATATATATATATATATATATATATATACACCACATATATACATATAAAGTTTACATTCAACAGAGAAGATAAAATATGTACATATAAGTAAATGTTAGGTTATAAAAAAGTATCTACAGGAAAGATATCCTTATATATTTTCTTTCCTTTTTAATATATCATACTCTAGAATTTTTTGTTTCATTCTGTTTTATTGTTTTAACTTCTTTGACGATGAGAATTCCTGAATGGTTTAAACTAGAGTTCCTTTATTCCACTTCCTGGCTATAACTTTTTTTTCCCTTCTGAGTGAGAAGCTCTGGAGATTTGTGACTACATTCTGGGTAAGTTCGATCTACAGTTTCTCTCTTCTGCTGTCCTTTGTATGCTAGTACTCTACACTGCTCTCTGGTTCCAATATTTCAGGGAAATCTTGTTTTCCAATTTCTTGAAATAATTTATTCAGGCTTTTTGTTTCATTGTGATTTTCTTGGAGAGCAATTAATCTTGTATTGTCTTTAATTTTTTTTTCATTCCAGATCACTGATTCATCTTTGCTTACAGCCATCTCATGTCTTCTATTTTTCCTGTCTTTTGATTTTCCTTTACTACTTCTGGTATTATTACATTTAAAGATTCTATCTCCTACATTCCAAAGTGTCTTTTGCTTAGTTTAGATTTTCTAGCTTCTCTTCTAAATCATTGATTCTTCTTCTTAAAAGTTTTTTTTTTTATTTCAATCCTTCTCTTTTTCTTCATTAGGTTTTTTCCTTTCATTCAGTTTTTCCACCACTTTGGCAATATTTTGGTGATACAAAGGGAGTTGTAAATTTAAGCTATTGATATTTGATGATTACTTTGCTCTTAAGAGTAAAAGTGCTTGGTGAAGGGAGCTCACTGTACTTTGATTTAGAATATGAAGGAAGAAAGAAAGAAAGAAAGAAAGAAAGAAAGAAAGAAAGAAAGAAAGAAAGAAA
>NW_020954548.1:11668254-11684611 GCF_900497805.2 Vombatus ursinus
AAAGAAAGAAAGAAAGAAAGAAAGAAAGAAAGAAAGAAAGAAAGAAAAAGAAAGAGAGAAAGAAAGAAGGAAGGAAGAAAAGTACTCCAGTCTATATTCAGACAACATCAATTTGTGAGTTCAAATCCGACCTCAGACACACACTAGCTGTGTGACTCTGGGTAAGTCACTTAACCCTGTTTGCCTGAGTTTTCTCATCTGTAAAATGAGCTGGAGAAGGAAACCAAACAACAACAACAACAAGAATTTATTAACTTCTCCAATCCCTTTGCCTCTGTCTAGGGAGATCTGCTCAAGGATTTCTTTTCTTTCTCCTCTTTTTGTTGTTCTTATTCTTTTGGTTCATTTGGTATATGCATTGGTATTTTGAGATAATAAAAAGAAGCTAGATTTAGACATAGCTCAGCCATTTTGTCCTGAGTCCAAGAAACTTTTTTTCTTTCAAAAGATAGTAAAAAATTTCAGTCAAATTCAACATGAATTTGCAAATCTGAATTCGTATTTCAAAATTAGTTTTTTGTTGTAATTCCACCTTCAAGATAACATATTTGTAAGTATTATCTGAATTAAAAGGTGCTGATGAAAAAAATAAAATATCTTATATGCTCAATTCTACATGGTATCCTGAGAGGAGTAGTTGTTCCTTGTCTGCCACAAATGGGACATTCTGAGCTACAGCTGTCAAATCAAATGCCTGATTTAACTAAAATACATACTATGCATCACTCCCCACCATCTTCAAAAGCCCATAAGCAAAAACAATTAAAATTAAAATTAACAAAAATTTTAAAAATCCATAAACAATTCATAAGCCCAAGTGAAGCCACCTCCATGGTGGCTTTCAAGAGGCTGTCTGAGTAGGCAACACCTATATTTTCTTTACAGAAGCCTCCACACATTCTTGTGTCTGCCCACATCAGTGTCTGAACCCATACCCCTAACCATGTACTCAGAGAAACTTCCGACCATCTTGAACTGTCTGTGCTGCAATTTGTCTATGGCCAATTCTGGACTACTACCCATGGAAACAGTATTAACAGAGAGGCAGAATGGCATAATGGAGAGAAGGCCAGACCTGGAATCAGGAAGACCTGAATTCAAGTCTTACCTATGATATGTACTGGGATATTTGACCATGGCCATCCCTCAACCTCTCAGTGCCCCAGGCAACTAAGTCTAGAAGCTATAGAGAAGTTGATTTTATGAATTTGTGGATGGAATTTCCACACCAGGAGTTATAACAATAAAGAAATTACAGATATACTCCCCAATAACTACTGGTGGTAATAATCCTCAAACTTAATTTATCAATTATTTCCAACCCTCTTCATATAGCAATCAATCAGAACTATTATCAAATAGCAACATTACCCGGTCAATTCCACTTCTCCATTCATGGGTCTTATCAAGTTATTCCCCTGTTCAAGAAGCTTCACTGATTTAGGACAAAAGCTAGGCTTCTTTATTTCTCCTCTAAAGTCTTTAATAATATGCCTCCAAATTATCTCTCTAGGCTAGTTACACTTTACTCTTACTTCCCTTTCCAAACTTAACATTCTAGCTAAACTGTCCTAGTTGGTGCTCCTGGTAGATGACATTTCAATGATGTTGCACAGGCTTTCTCTCTTGCCTACAATGCTCTCTTTCCTTTTATTCACCCATTGGAACCATTAATTCACTTCTAATAAGTGTCAGGCAGAATTTAAACCCAGGGCTTCCTGATTTGAAGCCCACTGCACTTATCCAAATTCTGCTTTTTAACTTTATAGATCAATCATGCAATCAGGTATTTATTAAGTGAGCACCTAATTGTGCTTGGCATTGGGGGTACAAAGACAAAAAAATAAAAAAATCCTTCATATGCAAAATATACACAAAATTAATTTATGAGAAGAGGAAGAAGCACCTATAACTGGAAAGGCCTCTTGTATGAGATGGCACCTGAACCTGAAAGAAACTAGGGACTCATAAGAGGGGGAGGTGATAAGGAATTACATTGCAGGCACGGGAGTGCAAAGGCACAGAGAGAGAACTGAGGCCCTGAGGGGAAGTTACCTACCCAAGGTTTTATGGAAAATAAGAAGCAGCTGGAATTTGGACCCAGATAATCTGACTCTGAATCCAGTACTCCTACCACATAGCAGAAATCTTGCCATGTATTGGGCTTTTTACACTATAAACATATTTGCCAGGATGACCTTGGAGAACAGTACAGCTGATCCAAGCAGGCTCTACAAAATATTTGACCTTTTGGCTGACTCTGCATTAAGAGCTCATATTCTAAATCAAAGTACAGTGAGCTCTCTTCACCAAGCACTTTTACTCTTATGAGCAAAGTAATCATCAAATATCAATAGCTTAAATTTACAACTCCCTTTGTCTTTTAATGGTTATACTAAGAGTTTCGTTGGAGGTCCTTAAAATCACACCTGCCCTGTATTAATAATAATAGTTAATATTTTCAATATAATTTTCAGACACCCATAATACTGTCCTTACAATAACCCTTTGAGGTAGTCAGAGTTTTATCCCCAACTTACAGATTAAAAACCCTGAGAAGTTAAGTGAACTCCACATAATTACATAGCTATAAGCATTAGAGCCAAGATTCAAACCCAGGCCTCCTGATGCCAAATCCAATGTTCTTTCTACTAAGGTAGGCTCCTTCCAACAGTTATACCTATCTATAGGTACATGCACAGTTCAGCCATTAACAGTACTCTCAGAAACTTGCCTTTGCTTAAGTGGCAGTGATAAAAGAGAAAGAGAGCCATGGAAGGAGCTGGAAACAAGCTCGTCCTGTGCCCAGAATACCTAGGTTGTGGATGTGATCTCATAGCACTGTGGACAACAATGACAACAAGATAGTCTGCCAGCAAAAATGACTCTGAAGGGGTTGGCAAATCAGACTGTTCCTCATTTACTTAACCTTAAAAACATTTCAAAAGATTTAAACTATTTCCTGTGCTTCATGGTATGGCTTCCCACACCCGAACTACTTTACATCATCGAACTAGAATGCACTACAGGGAATTGTCAGAATCCAACAAGGAACAGTTTTACTTCAGCACAGTTGTAGGGAGGTTTCTCTCTCTCTCTCTCTCTCTCTCTCTCTCTCTCTCCCTCTCCCTCTCTCTCTCTCTCTCCCTCTCCCTCCCCCCACCTCCTCCTCCTCCCTCCTTTCCCTCCCCCTTTTCCTCTCTCCCTCCTTCCCTCTTCCACTATGCCCTCCCTCCCTCTCCTCCTTTCTCCCTTTTCCCCTTTCTCCCTCTCTCCCTGCATCTCCTTCCCTCTCTCTCCTTTTCCTCCTTCTTAGTCCTTCTCCTCTCTCTCTAACTCCTTTTCACCTTTCCCTCCCCCGTTCTCCCAATTTTCTCTGCTTTGCCCTTCTTCCTCTCTTTTCCACCACTTTTCTTCTCTAGTCCTTCTCCTCTCTCCTCTCCTCTCCTCTACTCCTTCTGCCCTAAGTTCACAGGCAAAAAAGATTAGGTTATGGTTATTCTTCAATCCAATACATTCACACAAAAAGAGAGAGTTGCCTTTGTCAGGTGGAGGTCCTCCAGGGGGTGAGCTGGTAAACGTTTT
This sequence comes from Vombatus ursinus, assembly GCF_900497805.2. Lineage (NCBI taxonomy): Eukaryota > Metazoa > Chordata > Mammalia > Diprotodontia > Vombatidae > Vombatus > Vombatus ursinus. The sequence goes on from NW_020954548.1 coordinate 11,671,840, forward strand.
AACAATTGGCTCTCCTTTTTTTAAACATGCATTATTAACATTTTCCATCACTTTTTCAAATCTAAACAATCAACAAAACAATAAATCAAGTCTTGAGTTGTAGGATTTGCTGATTTCTGAATTGTAAATGCTCATACTGAAAATTTAATAATCCCTCCCAGCTAGTAGGAGGAGCTCCAGCACACCATTCATGCCCTTGTCCATCACCAGCACTTGCCCCATAGTTGGAGGCATTCTGTGCTTCAGTCTGAAAAAAAAAACAAAAAACAAAAGAAACAAAAGAAACAAAAAAAACCCAGCTTCTCAGTAAACACTGCGCTGAGCTGCTACAGTCATACTTCTGGTGTGTTTGCTATTTGGGGATGCCCTGATGAATATTTTGTAATTGGTTTTACTTTTGTAGCACTTATTGTTCATCCATTGACTTCTCCACTCCCACCCTCACCCCTCAATCCGGCTTTTACCTTCTCATTATTTGTGTTCTATGGATTTTTTTTTTAAAAAGGGTCATTTCCCTGCATTTGGTTGGGCCAGTCCCCCATGGGACCCATGAAATATCGATATGGCCTGCCTGAAGCAATAGGACCTTGTCTAGAAATAAAATAGGGCTGTCACTTATTTTCTAAAACCAGGGTAAAAGACAAAAAGCTCAGCCCAAATGTAATGCAGCATCTACTCTAGTGCTAAAATATATTAAATATTATGTAATGAATATATTAAAATCATTTCGTGCACATGATAGATCTTTTTTTAAAGCAAAGATGACTTCTAGAGTGTGACTTGCCAGAGCACCTGTAACTGGACTTCCTCTTGCCAAATCACTGCAACACATCTGGTCTTATAACAAAGTTGTATCAATTCCCATATTTGGTCCTTCGTTGAAAAATGGGTCATTTCCCCCTGAGGCTTACATCTTAATATTATATTCCTTTGTCCAGAGTTTTGTGGTACTAGGTGTGCTATGGAAGGCTTGGGAGGAGTTTCTATTTCTTCTGTATCAAAAGTAATCTTAACTGGACTGGGAAAACTCTTGAAAAGAGCATGAAAATCATGGAAATGGCCTTTTTAAAAAATGCTGGTTGGAAAAAGGCTGGTTTTGGAATCAGGAGACCTGGTTTTGGATTCTGGCTCTGATACTATTAGCTACTTCATCACCTTCATCATCTTTTCCTCCCTACTTCTATTTCTGTTCCCTATATTTAGTACTGTGCCTGGCACATAGTAAGTGCTTAATAAATGCTTATTGACTATTGAATTACTGACTGACTCTGGGCCAGTCACTTCACTTCTCTCTTATATTCAGGTCCTCATCTATAAAATGAGGGGGTTAGAATAGATGACTTTTAAGGTCCCTTCAGGTTCAAAGTTCCTATTGCCTGCTAAATGGGGATAATAATATATACTACATACCTCACAGTTTGTTATAAGGAAAGTACTTTGTAACCCTGAAGAGCTGTAATTATTATTTTTAAATGGACCTCTCATTTATTAATACAGGGGATTTCCTATGAGGAAACTCTGTCACTGAAGATTAGCAATTACAGTGAAATGTATATTCTTTGAGAGTTGCCTGTGGCATTGAAAAAATTAAGTGACTTATCCAGGATAACATAAACAGTATGGGTCACAGGCAGGCCTTGAACCTGGTCTTCCTGATTCAAAAGCCAGATCTTTATTTAACATGAATGACTGTTTGCAAATTTCATAGTTTGATTTTTTGTCTCTGTTAAAATTCTTTAAATAATTCTGTCTTAAACTATGGTTTCACTTTTCATATCCATATGTTATATATTAATATAGATATATGACAAATGCATGGTTATCAATAAGTCACAGAGGATGGACAAGAGTTGCAGGAATGAATGGGATGCAATAGGTCCACTTGCATATGTGCATACACAGAGAGAGACATACATATATGAATATATATGTATTTGTATGTTTGCATATATGTGAGTAAGTGTAGGAGAAGAGGCAGAGACAGACAGAGAGAAAGAAGGTGGGAAGGGCCAGCTTAGGACTGGAAAGAACTCAGATCAATTCTTGCCCTGAAAAATACTAGCTATGTGCTCATGGGCAGGTCACTAACCTAATCTCTCAGTGCCCCTTGACAACTTTTGAGGGACAGAAGAGTTCCCTACATGAGGCTCATATTCCAGACCTAGTGTGGAACTCCTGATAGGGAAATTCTCTCCACTGGTACAGATCAGTAACTCTTATGTAATAATAGTAATAGTAGTAGTAAATAATAATAATAATAATAGCTAATATTTATATGATGCTTACTATGTACCAGGCATTATACTAAGCACTTTATAAATATTATCTCATTTGATCTTCACAATAACTCCTGCAATGGTAGGTGCTATTATTATCCTCATTTTACAGATAAGGAAACTGAGGCAAACAGAGGTAGAGTGACTTGCTCAAGGTCACACATCAGGAAGTGGCTGAAACAAGATTTGAATTCAGGTCTTCCTGACTCCATGCCCAACACTAAGCACTGCACTGCCTACTTGCCCTGTGCAATTTATCTATATATCTCTGACTGAAGAGAATCAGTATGGCAAGGTAGATAGAGAGATAAACTTGAATCTAGGGATTTTAATTCTAGGGAATTTAATTCCTGACATATCATGAAGGTGTGACGCTGGACAATTGGTATTCCAGGCAATTCTCTAAGATTATATTGCAAAGAAAGGGCTGACATATATTGAAAAAAGGAGTTTCTTCATCTGGGAGTTCATTATAACAACGACGTCATAGGTCCAGTACCTATCCATATTTGTGAGCCCTACAAACACATGTATGTACATGGGTCTATACATAATGATCAATTGGAATCCATCCAAGTATCCAAATAAGTAGGCAGTGTATTTAATCTGGTCTCTTCTTCAGTGCTGGTCCCTTGAGTGATCCTGGTCAGGGCAGATAGCATCTTAGGTGGGACAGAAGCAGCACAACCATCCATCAGATAATATCAATGAGGTAATAATTGTAAAGTGCTTAGCAAAGTTTCTGGTACATAGTAGGCACTTCATAAACATAACCTATTAACAGGGACATTCCCCACCCCCGCCCAATTAGTCTCCAAATCTCTGCCTCTGCCTTTTTATTCTTCTCATCGTTCCCCAAAACCCCTACTGAATGAATGTTGTTGTTCAATCATTTCTCAGTCATGTCCAGCTCTTCTTGATCCAATGTTGGGATTTTCTTGGCAAAGATACTGGAGTGGTTTGCCATTTCCTTCTCCAGCTCATTTTACAGATGAGAGAACTGAGGCAAACAGGGTTAAGTGACTTGCCCAGGGTCACACATCTAGTCAGTGTCTGAGGCCAAATTTGAACTCAGGTCTTCCATCATTCCAAGACTTGCACTCTATCCACTGCACCACCTAGCTGCCCACACTGCATGAATAACAACAACCTTTCTCAAGGGAAACAGTGAAATGTAAAAAGAGGAAGAATCAACCTGTGGGCCCACAAGGAAATCTCATGCCATCTCCTGATCTCTCACGCAACTTCATCCTTGCCCCAGTCATATATTTGGACAGTCCCAATTGCGATGTCTTGCTGATTCAATTTCCCTTACACAGCCTTAGATGGGGAGTGTGGGAGGGAGGATCTCTAGCTCCCACAGAGATTAAATATATTGCAGACCCCAACTACACAGCAAATTACAATCTAAAGTAGGTGAATCAATGGAAGGAGAGCACCTCAATGAGACCTCACCTGGTCTGGGCTAACTACATCCCAGGGCATATAAAGGACTTGTAGATGTGACTGCTCAAGCATGTTCAAGGACCTTTGAGATAATGCAGCTAAAGGAAGAGGCGCCAATAGAATGAGGGCAGAAAAAATATCCCATTTCCAAAATGGGAAATATGTTGGGTATTTTAAAATATAGGCTGGTGAATTTGACACCAGGTCCTAGTAAAATTCAAGAATAAATTGATAAACGAGGAGTTTCTGAGCACTTAGAAAATGAAGCAGTGATGACTACAATCCAGTATGAGTTCATTAACAACAAGTCATACAAGTCTACCCTAATTTCCTTTTTTTGTTAGAGTTAGCAGATTAGTAGATCAGGTGAATGCCGGGGATAGAGTGTATTAGATTTTGGCAAGACAAATTTTCTCATAAAATCCCTGTAGATTACTAGAAAAATGCAGACTTTGTGACAGTTTGGAATTGGTTCCAGGAATGAATCCAGAGAGTGCCGATTTAAAATATATAAACCTGGAGGGAGGCCTTTAGTGGAACATACCAGGGATCTGAGCTTGGTTCCATTATGTTCGATATTTTAGTTAATAATTTTGATAAAGGTAGCCATGGCAAATTTGTGAATAATGATATCAAGTGGAGGGAGGTTCCTTATATAGGACTTCCCTACACCAATAAGACACAGGTCCAATCCCTATGCTACTGAAAATTTGCAGTGCATCCAGAGGATGTACTGGTATGCAAGGGTACTAGAAATCATGGATGCAAAAAGCAAATACCTTGTCCCCACATAAGAAAGTGCAGATGATGCTATGACGCCTGATGAAGAGATGATTGGGGTGAAGTAGGAGAGAAGATGGGGAGAGAGGATATAATCATTGTGTTCAACACTGAAGTACTATCATGTAGCAAAATCATTACACTTGTTATGTCACAGAAAGCAGAATTAGGACCACTGGATAGAAAGTATAGGAAACCAGATTTCAGGTTACCGTAAGAAAAAACTTTCTAATAATTCAAATTGTTCAAAAGCAGAGTGGGTTGCCTTGAAAGGTAGTGGGTTCCCTATCATTGAAGGTCTTCAAATAAAGGCCAGATGACTACTTATTGGAAGTACTCAGGATTCATGCTTTAAGTAGAAGTTGGACTAGTCAACCTGGAAATCCCTTCCAATTCTATAGGTCTATGATTTTATTATTCTTTCCATATTCTTTCCTCGCAGTCAGTCATGAATGGCTTTAAAAAACCGAACTGACTCCAAAGGTTATATCTAGAGGATAGGGGAAAATAATGAAGACAGAGGAATAAGACCACTCTTGTACATTCCAAGTATGAGTAATAAAGTGGGCCCTGTTCAATTTTCTAGGGGTGCCATTAAGAATAACCCTTTTCTTTCAGATTGAGCTTGTAGAAGATAGAAGAAAAACTAGCAATAGGACTTAAAAGGATGTGATAGTATGGCCAACCAGCATTAAGTTATAGAGGACTCAAATACTATATCTCCCACCCTTAGAAAGTCCTCATACATCAATGAGTGTCCAGAACAAACTAAATGGTGATTATCAGGAATCCATGTATTCCCTGGTAGGGTTGCCTTACAAGTCCACTCATACACCCCTTCAAAACGAGGGATGAATTCAGTTCAAATTATACATCATAAATTGATGAAATAAGAGTAATTACTAATATAAATGTGGTAATAGCATTGGTTATAAATAACATATTCTACCAAAGAAAGTAGTTGCTAAACACCATGAAAGTATGGAAAGATTTTTTCCACTCAATTTGTCAAATATTAATTAACCACCTATGTTTATAGTTCAATCCTGTATGTGAAGAAACAGAGATATGGCATTGGCCCTGCCTTCAAGTAACTTGTAATCTCAGTAATAGGCCCCAGCCCAAGCCTTTGTTGTTCTGTTGCTCATTGTTTGGGTTTTGATGGCTTAAAGTAAGTGTAAATAGCAATTGTTTTCTATTCTGGCCAGAAACTCTGACAGTCTTCCCCTCCCAGACTGATCCTCTTCTGATGATAAATTAGGTTTATCTTTTGTCTCAATTCTTACTTAGCCCTTAGTAATTGAATGGGTGTTGCCTCAGACAGATTGAAACCCGAGAAAAACCTTAATTTTAAAAGGCCAAAGCCACCCACTGCATCCTAGCAGTCATATTGACTTTTGTTTTGCCACTGGACTCACATGACCCTGGAGGAGAGAGTGAGGCTGATGACTTTGCACACTCTGCCTCATTTAAGTCCAATTCACAGGAACATTAAGACATCACTCTCATGATGTCATTCTCTTCCAGAAAGAAGAACAAACAACAGCAACAAAGACAATCTCATGGACCAAGAATAACTAGCTACAAATACACATGAAAACCATGACATAAGGGAGAATCAACTTTCAGGTCTTATTAATTTTGTCTTCTTCACTTAAGTCCTCTATTCTCTATTCACACTATAACCACCCTAGCTGACACCTTTATCACCTCTTACTTGGACTAGTATAATAGCCTCCTAATTGGCATTCCTGATTCTAGTCTCTCCACTTTCCAAATCATCCTTTATATAGCTGCCAAAATAATCTTTCTTAGGTACAAGTCTGACTATGTCACTCCCTTGTTCAAGAAGTTTCTGTAGCTCCCTATTGCCCTTGAGATAAAATGCAAACTCCTTAGCTTGGCTTTCAAAACCCTTCACAAGCTGGTTCCAGCCAACATTTCTGGATCATTGTAACTTCTTTTACTTCATATGTTCCATATTCCGGCCAACCTGGCCTATTTACTGTTCCCCAACTCAACGTTTGTTGTCTCGCATCTGTGCCCTTGTAGAGCTGGTCTTTCGTACCTGAAATGCATTCTCTCCTTCCCTCCACCATTTGGAAACCATGAGATCATTTGAGGTTAAGTTCATTCACTCCCCTTTCAGGAAGCCTTTCTTGATCTCCTTAAATATCAGTCCTCTGTCCCTTGTACAATAACTATTTATACAATTATCTGTTTACATGTTGTATCCCCAATCAGGATGCAAACTCACTGAAGGCAGGGACTGTTCTTAATTTTGTCTTCCTGTCTCTAGTGTCTAGCATTGTGCTTTACACATTGTCAATACTGAATAAATGCTTGTTGGATTGGATTTGATTATAGATCACTGTAAAGGAAAGGCCCAGGCAAAATGCCTGGTAATATGTCTGATTGGGTTGAAACAAAAGATCTAGCAGTATGCTACATTTCAGGCAGCAATACCAAAAAAAGCTTGGAGATAAGTGACACATTGGAGATACGCGATGTTTCCCTCATTTGGGATACAAATTATTACACGAGGGAGCCAAGGAAGAAAAATATATCTGTGCATCTTTGTGAAGAAAGGCTAGTTTGTCCCTAATACATTGGAGAGATTCCTTAAGAAGAGATAGCCAATGTGTATGGGAGGAGGGACTATGACCCTTAAAACACTGCCAGATTAAATAAGACTCACTATGATGAGCTGTGTAAGTACTGATACCGCAAGCCTGAGCTTCCTGGCCACCAGCCTGACTTATCCACCCAGTTTTCCTACAACTGCAGAACACTTGGAGAGGATTCACGCCATGTGCTCACTAGGGTTGGTTCTTCCCCTTTCTTCAGCCCATTGTTTTATTTAGGACATGCATGCATTTGGCAAGTTTACCTAAATCAACACCAAATTCCAGGAGTTTGAATGCTGACATAAGATCACTTTTTTCAAAACTTTATAACTGTTCCCCATTCAAGAAAATTATTAACATGCAATGACTGAAAAGTGCTACACATCGTAAGAGAATACTTAAAACAGTTCAAAGCCCTCTTCTCCTTTTCCAAGTTCCACATATCTGCAGGACTCTCAAGAGAGCTTATTAAATACTGATGCCTAACAACAGTGTGGACCAGAATGAGCCAAGATCCTGTCATCTTCTTACCACTGCCTCTGCATGAGCTGGTCCTCTTCGAAGCTGAAGGTTCTGGATTGTGGGTCTCCTTCCCGTTGCCCCTAACTCTTCACTCAAGAAAAATGTTCCAAATCTTGATCTAATCCTCGACTTTAAATCCCATAGAATATGAAAAAGAATCCAAGATATGAAAGCTCTAGCCACCTGCAACATGATACAGTAGGAAGGATATCAGATTGAGAAGTAGGAGACTTGTTATCTGGTCCTGGCTCTGCCACCATCTATATGACTCTGGGTTCATCACCTAACTTTTCTGGGTCTCACTTTCCTCATCTGTAAATTGAGGAAGTATGGTAGGTAAAACACTGGGGGCCCTCCACTTACTAAAACCCACCATTCTATTATTATTCTCTCTCTTCTGAACAGGACTTTGCTTCATAGATCTGAAGGTCTACATTTCCTCCATGACACTCCCTTTGAGTAATCAGAATCACAGATGATAACACACAGAGGAAAAATATGGATGGAATTTGCTTTCCATTTTGAGCATTATTTAGTTGGTTGAATTGTTCACTGTTAACTTTTTAACAAGACACTTGGGCAAATCACTTAACCTTTGCCTGCCTCCATTTCCTCATCTGTAAAATGGTAATAATAATAGCACCTACCTCCTAGGGTTGTTGTGAGGATCAAATGAGATAATATTTGTAAAGCACTTAGTACAGTGCCTGGCATATAGTATGTGGTATATAAATGCTAGTTATAATAATAATAAATAATAATAACAATTTACATAATTATTGTTAAAATTTGTAGTGTTATAAAGGCATTTTTTCTATGCAGATGGTGTCATAGTAATTAGTAGCAATTTGACTTAGCTTAAAGTTTCATTTTAATTTTGTGTACCTTTTTAACTCTTTAAGCACTAACACCTTTCACTGCCCCCCCCCCAAAAAAAGCTGATTAAATTTTCTCTTTAAAATTGTAGAACCACAATTCCTGGACATTTCAGGAAAAGCTACATACATCATGATTAAATGACTGGAACATCTGGGAAACTCCAGGTAACTTCTCCTGCCTGGCCTTTTATTAGAAGACCACAAAGTGTCACTTTACCCAGAATTAACTGGTCCCAAATTTTAAATGACAGATTTAAGTATACTTCCTCCAAAGCAGGGAAATGTGTAATATTTTTAGTGGTAGGGCAAGGGTTGAGAAAAGTGAAGAAGGGGTGTATGTAACTGATCCTAGAATTAAAAGTTAGCATGAGACATTTCGATTAAATTCAAAGTGGAAAACATTGCCCTGTTAAACTGGATCCCCTCTGAACTGGTTTGACTATTCTTCTGTTTATGAACGATGTATAGTTCAGGGACTCCTCCTCGGCAACAGAGAGACTATCCAAAAAGTGTTAACTGAGAATTAGAAACAGCAGGTCTGGGACATTCTAAATAATGATATCATACCCTGGGTTTATCCTGGGTTTCCCTGAGTTTCCAGGGTAACCATTTATTACAGTATTTTGGCATCTTTTGGGTTAAGCTCTTAGAAAGGTGGCTTGGAGTAAACTCTTCTAAAACAAACGGAGCAGGGCTGTTTTGAGGGCATTCAGCATCCTGTGCAATCAAAGTAATGCAGTTTTGTTTCTGTCTCCTGAACCACATTCAGTGTCTTAGTCCCCTTGATTTCTGATCTACCCCTCTACAATGACAAATTTATGTTTGGAGCCTCTAAATGTACTAAGACTGAATGGACTTCATCCAGAAAGCCTTTTTTATAATCAGGTCATAAATTGAAAGATGAAAGAGACCTTCAAAGCCATCCAGTCCAGTCCCCCCATTTTACAGATGATGAAACTAAGGCCCAGAGAACTCGTGACTCTTTCGAGATCACACAAGTAGAAGTGGGAGAAGTCACATTTGAATTCATGTCATCTTACTTCAAATTCATTGATCTTTCCACTGTACCACTCTGTCTCCTGCCCTTGCCTATCAATGATATTCTTCAAATATCACAAGGAATTTATCTCTCATAAGCTCCTATTAAGCATATTTTTGCAGCATTGCCTTTTTGTGCACGAACTACCTATCTTTTCCATCTCCTAGTAGACTGTAAAATTCATGAGGCTATGGGTTATATCTTCATCATCTTTTCATTTTCCTCAGTTCTTTGACCATCACACATATTTAATAAATAGCTAAAAAATTAGTGAACTGGGAAACACTGCTTAAAGAAAAAAGGGGAGTATACTCTGAAGTATTCCAATAACAGAACTTGATATGAATTAACATCAATATTAAATAATTTAATAAACTATTATTACCCTCCATGAAAGTCTTCTAATGAGTAATTATGCCATGGGTTAATTCTTAGTTCTTAAAGGCTATGCCAGGAAAGTGTATGATCTAGTCATTCCAACCAAGCTGGAAAAACTACTGGCAGAAACCTAAAGAAGGATTGATCCATGTGCCTGTCATTTAAAGACCAGCCTAGTTAAATTTCAAGAGGTCCATCCCTATAAGGTTATCTGTTGGAAGGTCAATATCTTTTGGCCACGTCAATTCATAAAGACTATGTACTAAGGTATGAAGACATTGTATTCTGAATTGATAGAGTATCCATATGAAAGCATGGATTCCTGGGATACAAAGTAGTATTACTTATGAAGAGTATTGAACACTTATACGGAGCATTGGTCATGGGATATCACTATTTGGGATATCACTAAAAGTTTTTAAGAGACTGCAGTCCTTGGCATGAGGTATATCAATATTTTAGTGGATCTGTAATCATTCATACTTTCTTATATTATGCAATTCTTGACCAGGCCTTTCCGTGAATCCTCAATGGAGGACATAGCCATAGGCTTGAGGCCTATCTCTGTTTCTTTTCATATTTATGGATGCCAAGTGGTACAGTGGTTATAGCCTTGGGCCTGGAGTCAGGCAGACCTAGATACAAACCCAACTTCAAACACTTTCGAGTTATGTGACCCTAGGCAAATAAGTAACCTAAACATCTGTCCACTGCAATTTCTTCAACTGTAAAAAAAAATGAGGATAATAATATCACCTACCTCCGAGGATTGTTGTGTGTGGATGAAATGAGATAATATTTGTAAAGCACTTAGCACAGTTCTTGGCATATACTAGATGCTCCTCTTCCCCTTCACTCATGACCACACTATGGCTGTCCATCTATCATTTCTCATTCTTACTACACAATTAGGTTACCTTCTATTACAGTTTCTCTAAATGTATTTTATGACACTTCTTCAGTGCAATTCATGATTCTTCTGTAGCCTTTTTGTCTTTCCATTGTTGTTTGGGTGACTTGCTAGGTTGATTCTTCAAAAAACATTTTTCTAAATATAATTGTGTTCCTAGTACCTATAGTACCTGATATATTGAAGGCACTTAATAAATGCTGATTGATTGATTGACATATTTTTCCATAAGAAAAAATAGCCATAGAATATTACCAACAGAATACTGGTCTTAAGAAAATGGGCCTCAGGATGTACAAAACAATTATATTTCTTTTTAAATGGAGTGCCAATAAAATGGGGAATAACTGACCAAGTTATGTTATAAATGTGATGGAATAACACTGTGCTGTAAGAAATGATGAAGAGGATGGTTTCGGACGAACCTGGGAACATTCCTATGAACTGATACAGCGTGAACAGAACAAGAAAAGCAATTTACCCCATGACAACAATATGGTAGAGACAAACAACACAGCAAGAATTAGATACCCTCATTAGCATGATGATCAACCATGATTCCAAGGAAAAATGTTGAAACATACTACTCACTTCCTATAAAGAGGTGAAGGACTCAGGGTGCAAAATGTGGCATATAATTTTGGGACATGGCCAATGAAGAATTTTTTTTGCTTGAATACATGTTTATAACAGAGGATTTGTTTTTCTTAGTTCCCAACTGGAAGAAGTTGTAATGGGAGTGATAGAAGGTGGATTTTTGCTGATTGAACATGTGTGTATCTGTCTATCTAACTATCCATCTATCCATCTATCTATCTATCTATGTATCAGAGAAATAAAAATTCACACACTGTGTTTGCTCACTACAGCCTGAGTTTCTCTTTTTCTCTATTAAATGTTAGTTCTGATACCTCTGGCATTTCCCCTTTTCATTCACTGCTTTCCTAAGCATCTCTCAAGAACTTGCAGAAAGCCACCAGCACCAAGACCTGGGCTGACTGGGGCTGGAGAACAAGTTCTTCTAGAGATTAATGTAAGTTGTATTTTAGAGTTCCCTAAGTACCATTTCAGTGCCCAAGAGAGAACTAGATTTATTGTTTCCTGTTCTTCTAACATCTTTAGTATACCTTTAAGCAGATTATCTTCTCATTTTCCATCAGAATGGTCATGTTTCAATATTTCAAGGATCTATTTTTTTTTCCTAATATTGGTACTTCTATCACAGATGCAGATAAAATTCCTTATATCTTAGAAGACAGTCTCTGTAAATTACCATGACCAAAAAAGGCATCATCCTGTGGCCAACCTGGTGATAGATCTAGCTTGTTTGGTCATAGAGGTGGATGAGACCTTGGAGGTCATCCAATTCAGCCCCCTCAAACTGAGGCCCAGGGAGGGGACTTGCCCAAGGTTACCCAAAGCCACGATTCAAACCCATCTTTCTAGCTTGGCAGAACCTCTCTGAGTTTTGGATATGCTGACATAATCTGTGAGAGCTAGACTTCAATGCAAAAGTGAGATATCACAGGCCTGTGGTGAAGAAAGCATAGGATGGAAAAAACCCTCATTGTTTTTTTTTGCACTTATTTTAAAGTTTTTAAATCCAGTCACAAGAGGCAGTGTGCCATAATGGATAGAGGTTTTGTCTTAGAGTCAGGAAAGTCTGGGTTCGAGTTCTATTTCTTATCCATGCTGTCACTGTGACACAGGGTTGTTATTCAGTCTCTCAGTGCTTCTAGGCAATTCTGTAAGATAGAAAAGGTACCAATCTGCTTTGGTAGAAAAGTTTTCTCACAAGAAGCCCCCCATATTAATGAAAACCCAGGCCCAGCAAAACTAACTCTCTCTCTCTCTCTCTCTCTCTCCACACACACACACACACACACACACACACACACACACACACACACACACAC
>NW_020954548.1:11684621-11691120 GCF_900497805.2 Vombatus ursinus
CACACACACACACACACACACACACACACACACACACACACACACACCAAATAACTAGTTGGACAATTTCATATAAGTATTAGACCGATGAAGGGTGTTTAAGGCAAATAGAGCCTTCAGAATCCAAAGAACATTTCACCATTACAGGCTGATTCTAAGTCTAAGGAAGATACCTGACACTCAACTCCCTTTAGGGACCTATAATTTTTATCTCTCTCTTTCTCTCCATCTTTTTTACAACTCTGATGAAATGTGGAATTGGATATGAAACATAACAAGAGGAGGTAAAAAACCTACAGATTCCGTGTCATCTGGATTTTCTGTTAAAAATGTCCCATTCTCTCACTTTCCCAGCTGAGATGCTGCTCTCTGTATAGGTCACCAGGCATCAGGTTGCCAGTGATATAGTCACCCATTTCTCTGTCTCTCACACAAAAATGTCATAACTATGTCCTCAAGTATTTCCCTTCCAAGCTCTGCAACTAATTAATTTCAAGATCTTGGAAAGGTAGCATTCCCTCTCTGGGTTTCAATTTCATCATCTCTTATGTAAGGGGTTGGATTAGATGATTCCTGAGTGTCCTTTCCACTTAGAAAATGTAATAATACTATTTGCATTAATTATTCCTGTGTTATGTGACACAGGTATAGCTTGTTTTTGACCATGAATTTGTAGTGGGAAAAAAGATCAAACATTTACCCATGGTTTCATTTTTTAACTACAATAATGGTTCTCTCTCTTTAAAGGAATTTCATATAAAAGAAAGAATTATCGAAGAAATTATAAATTCCTCCAAGGCAGGGACTATCATATTTTTGTCTTTGTACCAACAGCATAGGGCAGCTAGGTGGTGCAGTGGATAGAGAGCTGAACCTGGAGTCAAGAAGACCTAAGTTCAAATCCTACCTCAGACACTTATGAGTTGTGTGACCTTGGGCAAGTCTCTTAACACTATTTGCCTCAACCTCCTCCTCTATCAAATGAGCAGGAGAAGGAAATGGCAAACCACTCCAATATCTTTGCAAAGAAAACCCCAGATGGGATCACGGAGAATTGGACAGAATGAAAACAACTCAATAATAATAACAACCACCAGCGTAATGAATTGGTTGGCCTATGATTGGCAAGACCAGCATTCAGGTTCTTATTCTGACACCTGCTGGCTGTGTGACCCTGGGGGAAATCACTTCTCAGTATCCCCAGGCAATTCTCTGCAACCATAAATGTCATTGGTGATAGAGAGCTTCTCATCAGGAGCTCCCCTCAACAATTAAATTACAAGTCTGGTTAAAAACAAAATACCCCCTCCAAAAAATAACTTTCTATTACAATGCCTAGTATATAATAGGCATTTAATAACTACTTTGTTGACTGATTTTTGTAGCATAAATAATCATCCTATCTTGTTTATTCTATGAACCCACTGGGTGTTAATAAATTGGATTTCCTTGAAGTCAAGAATATTAGTATGTTATAACATGTACTGTACATACCCCAATGGATTCATGAACTCATTGTCGGGGGTACTCCAACCATGAGTGCAAATCACAACCAATCTTGCTCTTCCATCCCGTATCTCCCTAAGCCTTCCCTAGAAGGTCAACCCAACTCATTAGAGATCTTCCTTTGATCCTTTTAAAATATTTCATGGATACCAGAGCAGCACTCAAGGGGTCCATCTATTAACCTTCATTTTTGCTCACTTGGGTGACTACAAATGATAAAACACCCTGGTCTCAGAAGAATCAAAATTGTAGCTCACCCAAAGGGGAATGGAAAAATGCATGGTGAGAGTAAGCCTGCTACTGCATGATAGCAACAATTATTAGCATGTGAGAAGTGATATAAAAGACACATATAATGTACAATATAATAAGCTATTTATCTGTCACAAAGTAACTCTCACACAGGAAATAGCACCTTTTCTAAGAAACAAAACAAAATACTCATAGTGTCCTGTGTTCTACAATCCTGCATCACATTTCACCTATAGGGTCGACCCATTGGCATTTCCTTTCTTTACATAATGACTTTCTAATTGGCCTGAAAATGGAATAATTGTATCACAAAAGAAAAATGCCCAATGCCATTAAACCAGGCACTGTGGGCCATTAACATGCACAGAGAGGGAGGGGCAGGGTGGAGAATGCAGACTCCTCTAAACCCCTAACCTAGGATTAAATGCGTGCTAATCTATCATTGTATCAGTCTATAAAAGCATTCTGCTGCTGCCTCAGCCTTCACACTGCACTGAGTCAGTTCATATATATTTCCCATTTGGGGTTTTGGGCAAAGTTCCATTGAGGTCTGGTCCAGGAAACTCCCTTGGGCTTTTCAGGGTCATAAGTCCTGCAGGTTTATGATGGTTTGGTTTTAACTTCTGACTATACTGGGCAGGATTTTACATACCTGATGATAGCAAGCCTCACTCTGGGCCAAAAAATTCTGCAATCCAATTGGTGGTAAGCCCTGCTAATTCCCCAAAGCCTAGCAAGGAAGCTGGGAAGAAGGATACAACACACAAAAAAATAGAATTGTTGCTAGGCACATAGAATCTGGCGGTCTGAAAGTATTAGAGAGCCTTCTTGTGAATGGGTATGTTAATAAGCTTGTATAGATATAAAAATGTGCCTTGAGCATCCTGGGGACGTAGAGCTTGAAGTTGGAGAATACTCTTTAGCACCAGTCTACAAACATTGGTGAGCTCTTAAGACATATAAACTTTGACAATCACAAACAACGGAAAAGAGGTATAGAACGAGCCAAGCCAGGGTCCCTCCTTTTGGAGCTACACATAGAATCCAATGGAAAGAGTGGAATTTGGCATCAAAGAACGTGGGATCAAATCCCAACCCCGCCAAATACGACCTGTGCTACTTTGGGCAAGTCCTAACCTCTCTGGGCCTTGATTTCCTCCTTGCAAAAGAGGGGTTTGGAAGAGGTGACCTCCAAGGGTCCTTTCAGCTCCAAATCTGTCATTCTTTTTTTTTTTCTTCCTAATACCTCCAAAGAGGCAATAAATGATCAGAAAGCAAATCCATTCATTGAAATATAGCTTTGGGTGGGGTTTGTGGTTCTGGTCAGCAGTTCCAACCTGAGTTTGTGCTTTTATATTTCCAAGGGAAGAAGAAAAAAAAAGAACAAAATTGGCTCAATCTATCTTTGCTCCTTTGAGTGCTTCAAATATTTCTGGACACACATGTTAAACTCTGGATTAGGAAAGGCCTCTGCTACAGAGATTTCTCTGACATGACCATGTTACATTTCAACTCACTGTCAAAATGTCATCTTTATGCCAGCCTCCTTCTCCCTGCTTTAACCTGTAAATAACCTAGCCATTTCTAAGCTATTTCACACGGTCTTCAGGAAGGGAAGAATTCCAGACTGAGATATGCTTCAGTCCCAATTGATGTAGTGCAGTCCCTCCACGTGACATGCTCATCAGTGGTGCAACAGAGCTGCCAGAGTAAACCAACCAAGAAACTAGTGTCCCACCTCACAGAGTCATTTCTCATACTTTCAATTTGGAATTTTTGTTGTTGTGTTCATTAGGGATTGTTAGGATTTTTTTTTTCAATTCTTTCTCTACAATGCTTTTAGGATTATGTTAAATCTTTGACTTTTAAAATTTGCTCCAGGGAGGTTTTTGTTTTTTTGTTTTGTTTTAAGCTCTCATAACATTAATCATTCTGTGAGCAAGTATTTATTGGGTATTTGTTCAGCTATGGAAAAAGAGGAATTCAATTCAATTCAATAAACCTTAATGGAACACCTACTATGTGTAAGAAGGAGCCATGCTCAGTGCAAGAGATACAAAGAAAATTAAGAAGTTGTCCTGTCAAACTTACAATACAGGTGGAATGATAAGAACATCAATAACTATTCAAGAAAGAGATGATTGCAAAGGAGAGGCCAAGACAAAATACTTTAAGAAACTGAAAGAGGAGGAGATGCCCTCTCCATGGGTAGGAGGTGAAGGAGGGAGGTGTTAACAGAAGTCAGGGAAGTCTTTGTGGACAAAGTGCATTCTATATTGGGCCTTGAAGGAAGGGAGGAACTTCAGTTGGACCAAATTGGAGAAAATTTATATTGATTAAATATAACCAATTGGTATAAATATACCAATATATATTGGTATAAATATAACCAATAACCGTCCAGGCATGGACGGTAGGAAGAGGGAGTGAGAGTAAAAGGGGCTATTTCCTGTTCTATTTCACAAAGCTAGCCAGAAGGACAAGATAAATACAAATGAAATGACAACCAACAATACAAGGTCTTATCAATCAATTCAACAGCATTTATTAAGCAACTGCTGTTCACCAGCCACTGTGCTAAGGATTGGAGATGCATAGGCAAAAGTAAGACAGTTCTTGCCCTCAAGGAGCTTACACTTAAGTATTAAATTGTGAAGTTGAGGTTATAAGGAAAGGGATATCAAAGAAGGCTAGAATAGTCGGGGATGGCTCCTTAGGGACACTGGGAATTAAGCTAAACCTGAAAGCATACATAGAATTGAAGAGGCTAAAGGAAGACAATAGATCTTCTATTATCATGTCAGAGAGTTCCCTTCATCTTCCTATATAAGTGCAATTTTTTAAGATGGTGATTCACTTTTCTACCACCCAGAGGAAAATTAGGTTCACAAAGCCCACACTTGAAATATATGATATACTGTGATTTGATTACATCACCCACATAATGAGAATACTAAATGAAAATGAGGGTAGTTTGAGACATTGGGTAGTTGACCTAGAATGGCCTCTAGGAGTTTTAGTCTGATTGATCAATGTGAAAACATCACAACAGGTACAAAACAAACTGGTCTCCTTGAGGTCCTTAAAGCTCGGGGTTCAAGGACCAGGCAAGATACTATGGAGCATTGTACATTACTGATTAGGCAATGACACCACTGTCCACCACTGTATCTGGGTCCCCTACAGATATCCCCTAATAGAATGGTATCTTCCATTCCCTGAGCACCTCTACCCCCAAATGCTTTAGGATTAATCAGCCTGGGATCTCTAGATGGAACTCATTGGCTCACTCTACAATCTCAGACTTCCTGATTTGCATGCTGGGTACTCCAGGAGACCACTTGAAAAGTTAGATATCTCTTCTCACTCTACCCAAAGTGAGAGAGGAGTTAGAAAGATCTACTTAAAGAAGGAGTATAGTACAGAAATATCAATTCAAGTTTATCTCATCTGCTCAAAAATAGTTCCGCCTCCTAAAGTCTACCAAATCAAGCCTATTTCTTATATTCATAAACATACATATTTATTTATTCAATTTGTTCACTCCCACAAGAAATGAGATATTTATGTGTTAGCACACTAACTTAACATAATCCTAACAGGATGCATACTTAGAATTCTTACATATATAATTCTCTGATGAAGGAACTGCATGGATATTGGTTTATCATGATAATAATCGCTGACATTTATGTAGTACTTTAAGATTTGCAAATTACTCTACATATATGATCTCATTGATCTTTACAACAGCCTACCTATGTCAATAGGCATTTATTTTGTGAAAAGTCAAATCTCACACATCACAATGAAGGCTCAAAGTCTAAAGGAGAGAATTTTCAAACCTTGCCTAGAGGAAATAAATGCTTTGTTCAGGCTTGGGGGAAATAGGAAAAGACAACATAAAGGAAAACTAGAAAAAATCTGGGTAATCTATAGCATAGAGAGTTAGAACTGAGATTTGGCTGTATTTATAAAACATAAGAGGAAGCACATCACACTAGATAGAGACCTGGCCTTGAAGTCAGGAGAACCTAGGGTCAAATCCCATTTCTAACATATATTGGTTGGTATTATTATCCTCATATTACAGATAAGAAAACTGAGACCAGAGATGTGGAATAATTTGCTTGTGGTCACATAACTATTAAGTGTGAGACCACTGTATTAAATATATACTCTTCTGTTTAATTGTTTAAGCCCTTCAGAACTTGTCTCCAACCTAACTTTCTAGCCCCATTGGATATTTCCCCATTTCTGCACTCTGTAATCTAGCCAAACTGACCTTCTCTCTTCCTCACACAGACACACACACATGAAACACTCCATCTCCAAACTCTATGCCTTTACAGTGGCCATCCCCCATGCCTGGAATGCCCTCCCTCTTCATCCCACCCCCAGAAAGAAACATTCTCTTCCCTAAAATTGCAAAATCAAGCACCAACTTGTACATGAAACCTATTCTGATTTCCATTGCCAACTGCTAGTGTCTCCCCTCCCAAACTACCTTGCACATAGCTATTTTATCTTTATTTGTGTTTATTCTCTTTATATTTATTTTGTGTATACTTGCATACCTACTTGTCTTCACCATTCAAAGGTAGTTTGTATTCCTAGCATCAAGCACAGCACCTAGCCCATCGTAGGTATTTGCCAATTAATTGATAAAGCATCAGAGTTAGGATCTAAACTCATTTCTTCTCACTCCAAGTCTAGAACTCTGGCCTCTGTGATGAATCAA
>NW_020954548.1:11691130-11697973 GCF_900497805.2 Vombatus ursinus
GATATAACTTTTCAATGGCGCCTAAAGATGTCTGGCTACACAGTATGATAGAAAAAGGATTAGATTTGGAGTCAGAGGACTTCGGTCTGAGTCTAGCTTCCTCAGCTGGATTGGATGACCCTTTGGCCCTTTCCACATCTAAATCAATGACTCTCAAACTATTGGGTTCTGAGGTCAATGAATCCTGGCGAAAGACAAGTCTCTGAACAGCAACAACAAACCAACACACATCTTTCTTTTTTTCCATATAGAGCTCTTAGAAAGCACTATGTGAAGGCAGCAGCACACAGGCCAGTCCATCAAACAGAGTCCAAACTGATGGTTGTTCAATGTAGGCTTTGTCAAGCAAGAGGTTAGGACTCTGTGGTTTTGGCTGCACTGCCTCACTGGACTTCAGCAACTTGACTGCTGGAACCCAAATCCAGTTCCAGTGCCAAACATTTGTCCACACACTGTTCCCATGCAGTCCAGGCTCCACTCTGTCAACATCCCAACAACTAGAAGAAGGCACTCCTCCTCCCATCTCACATGTGGGGAGTGTCCCCTGCTAATGAAGTCATGCTGGACTGAATCTACATGTTCTCAATGAATAGTGGAGCAGACAATTAGGAGAGACCTAGGGTAGAGAGGCTGAGAAAGCCATCAACACTCCACATTAAAGGGCCCCTTAGCAAGGAGAACACATGCAATTTGCAAAAGCTTATGCATCTTCAAGTGTTTCTAGATGCTGCTGTAATGATGACCACAACTAAAAAGAATCTCTTATCAAAGGGTGAATGGATTGAATTAGATCACAGGATCATAAGTTTAGAGGTAGAAGGGACCTTAGAGATCATCTAGTCTAAACCCTTTGTTTTACAGATGAGGAAACTGAGGCTTAGAGAAAATGAGCAACTTGCCCAGAATCATAGCTAGTAAGTATCAGAAGCAGGATTTGAACTCAGGTCTTTCTGGTTCCCAGTCCAGCATGCTATTTACTACTGCAAGGGATCTTAATTTTTTTTTTAAGTCATGGACCCTTCCTCAGAATGATTTTTTTAATGCATTGGATAACAAAGGAAATAATTATATTGAATTTCAGTTGACAAAATATAGTTTTTAAAATTTCATGGATCCCAGATTAAGAACCCTGGTACAGGGGGCACCTAGGTGGCGCAGTGGATAGAGAACCAGCCCTGGATTCAGGAGGACCTGAGTTCAAATCCAGCCTCAGACATATAATACTTACTAGCTGTGTGACCCTGGGCAAGTCACTTAACCCCACTGCCTAAAACTAAAAGAAAAAGAACTCTGGCACTACACTGATGATTTAATCTATATGTTTATGTGGAATGATAAATTAATAAATTAGTCAACAAGCATTTATTAATGCTAGCACAGACCCAGGCATTACAAAGACAAAAATGAAAGAGTTCCGCTTACATTTTATAGCAGAAGAAAATATATACACATACAAGTAAATATTATGCTTTGGGGACACCTTGTATACAAAACGTATACAAAATAAATGTAATGTAAATTTATAGGGGGCAGGCGCTAGCACCTTGCGGGATCAGGAAGTACATACTGTGGGGATGGCATTGGAGCTGATCTTTGAAGGAAACTAGGCATTGTAAGAGGCAGAAGTGAGACAGTGTTTTCTAGGCATGGGGGAAAGCCTTTGGAAATCATAGAAATGGGAAGTGTAATACTGTGTATACAGAGAAAGAAGGACAGTCTGCTAGGAAAAATGTAAAATCAAACTGTAGAGGACTATAAATGACAAACAGGGGAATTTGTATTTTGTACCAGGGGTAATGGGGTAAAGCAGTGGCACAGTCAGACCTGTGCTTTAGGAATATTTATTTCCTTGGCAGCTATGGGGAAGAAGGCTTACAAAGAGAAGAGACTTCAATTTCCTAGATGATGGAGGGACTTTTTCATAAGAAATTGATTACTCAATAAAAGCATACTTGACTGTTAAGAAAAGGTATAACTTAAACAAACATTTTTCCATATTTAATACAGAATATATCTTAACTCAGATATGAATTCCAGTATAACCATGTTTTGATTAAAAAGGTCTTTTTTCATCAAATCACAGATCCTTCTCACATCAAAAGTCTCAACAAGAAGGCTAGCCTCAATTTGCTAATATGTGTATATACATATATATTTATTTAACATTTCCTGGACCAGCATACATTTCACAATAGCATTGTTAATACACTGAAATTAAATGCCACCTCTAAGAACTACCATTGAAATATGATTTTACCATGATACATTTATAATATGTGTCCTCTGGGACTGAGTCCCCATAGTACTATCTCAAATATTGCTAGTGGCATTTTTCCCTTAACCAATTTAAGATATTAGGACCTAGAGCCCATAAATAACTACGGCATTTGATTGAAGAGAACACAGAAATGCCTTTGAGGAACGCAGAAATAATCATCAGCAACAATGTGAGTTAAAAGAAATTCTCTGACCCAAGTCATGTAATTGCCTTGGACCAAAAGTTTCAAGTTGGTAGCAAGAAAAAAAAATAGTCACAAGAATAGACTTCACCTTAGCCTAGATCATTCTACTGGCTTTTGTTGGCTCTCTTGCCTAAGACAGCAACAAACAGCTCTCAGTTACACACATAAAGACCTTAGCTCTTCCTGTCAAAAAAAGGAATATTAGCCTCTACAGGCCAGCAAAAGGTAGCCGGGAGTAACAAATAATGGTGAAGAGAATGAAAGACATCAGTTGTTCACAGGAATCAGCCCAGCAACCAGATGATCAATAGGTGCTCAAGGGAGACAACATCCTGAACAGGGTAGATCATAACTAAAGTCCAAAGAAACTATTTGAGCCTAGTAGAGAATTATATACAGCTGAGAATGGAGATTTGACCAATTTAATATCCAGTAAAGAACAAGAGAAAGCTGCTATCAGGAGAAACCTAGCATTAGGCATGTGTTGCCTAGTCACTCATTCATCCTGACTTCTTCTTCCCCTATACATATACCCTCCAGGTATTTGCTCTGACTACACATTTCCCTTGTGTGCCTTCTCATACTAGTATATGGGTAAGCTATGGAAGAGTGCACTCCATATGTAGTTAGGGATTTTTTTTCTTGTCACTTAATTTACTATAATGTTTGAATAAATGCCTTTTGATTTAAACTAGTGAGTCTTTTGGTTATTTGATAACATCATCAACATCATCAGTGGCTTGTGAACTACCCAGGTTTCAAAACACTCTGTAAGTCAAGACATCTTCAACAACAAAAGCATGAGTGGTTTCTGAGCTGATCTCTGCTACTATTTTGTGGTCTGAAGCCTCTTCAGAGTCATCTTCTGCTTTATGCTAGGATCTGCAGACTACAGTAATTCTTTCTGTCAAGAAGAACTAAAGCTCTTTTAGGAAAAACTTGAATTCTATAAGCCACCATACCTAGCTAGGAGAGCAGCTAGATGGCCAGAACTGAAGTTGAGAAGACTCACCTTCCTGAGTTCAAATCTGGCCTTAGACACTTACTGGCTGTATGACCCTGGGCAAGTCACTTCATCCTGTTTGCTTCAGTTTCCTCATCTGTAAAATGGTTAGAGAAATAAATGGCAAACCACTCCAATATCTTTGCCAAGAAAACCCCAAATGGGATCACAAAGACTCAAACACAACTGAAACGACTGAATAATAACACCAAACCAAGCTAGGAAGCCAACAAGAAACAGCTGAATGTTCCAGACTCAAATTAAGTTAATTCTTGACTACTGTTTTCCTGGTCCCTATTTGAGGGCATTGGCTAAAGACAATTATCACTGACTTTGGGGTTAAAAGATTCCTTTTCTCTCCTGATAAATAATGTGTTTGCCATTCTGTTTTTCCAAAACTTGTTCCAGGAACTCCCCCTAACAAAACTCTAGAGAATCTAGGAGGCTAAGGCAACAAGACTTCCCTTGATCCCATGATACACCCTGAATTAGCATACAACAAAACCTAGAGGCAAGAACAAAAGAATGGATGAAATAGGTAAGATTGTTGGCCTCATACCTTCTCCTCTTTCACATTCTTGTCTTTATTATGTGATATTTATGCAGCATTCTGCTCTGAATAAAAAACACCAATCTCTCTACATTAACAGTAGAGCAGGATATAAAAGGACACAGTTGAAGAAAAACACAGAGAATAGATACTGGGCAGCAATGGTGATTGATTGGATACTAATAAAATTTCAGGGAAAGGTAGCAGGGGAAGTTTTTTCATCTCATTAGAAATGGCTTTGATTCCAGGAATTAAGAGAACAAAAGATGGACAAATGACAGCCATAGGAGGGGAGACATGTCAGTTAATAAAGGGTTTCTGTCATCCAAGAGCCTATGATGCCAGAAGGCTAAATCAGGGTGAAAGTAGCCTATCACCACCCACAGAATATTCAGTCTCCAAACATGAAGGATCTGGAGACAGAGACAGCAGGGAGTTTAATACTGGTGTTCAGAGTCAGCAAGCATCTAGGGTCTCCAACTAGATTGAACTTAGATATGGCCTCAACTTTGTAATATTACATCTGCTGGGGAACAAATCACAGGTTCCTAAGACACATGGTCTAATGTCCAGCCTTTGGTCCTTGTTCTAACAGGGAAAAGGGGGCTGGGATACTTCCATAGGGTGGCACCAGCTGAGCACACACTCCTCTCTAGTTTATCCTCTTAGAATCTTAAAAATCGGGGCAGAGTCAAGATGGCAGAGTAAAAGCAGTGACTTGCTTGAGTTCTCCCCCAAACCCCTCCAAATACCTGTAAAAATGGCTCTAAGCAAATTCTAGAGCAGCAGAACCCACAAAACACAGAGTGAAATGAATTACCAGCCCAAGAAAACCTGGATGGTTGATTGGAAAGGTCTATTGGCCTGGCTGGGAGAGGAGCGCAGTTAAAATGTGGGCTATGCAGGCTGCACAGGCAAAGACCAGGTCTCAGAAAACCTGGAACACGCCTCAGGGGATTGAATCAAGGGGAGCTGTGGTAGTTTTCAGACTTCTCAACCCACAAACACCAAAGACAACTTAGAAGGTCAGTAGGAAAGGTCTGTCTGACCCCAGTGAGAGAGGAGCTTGGTCTGGTCCTAGTCCCAGTGCAGCCCCAGGGTGGCAGCTGCTTCTGGACAGAGAGGGGATCAAGCAGCTGATCAGAGGGGGATTGCAGGGATCTCTTTGCCAGTGCTGAGGTTGGATTCTCTTGCTTTGCCTGTGCTTGGATCTGAGTCACAGTTCTGGGTGGCGATCCTGGGGCAAGGAGGAATGCTGGTGTGATGGAGCTTGTAGTGGCAGTAGAGAAGGGATCCTCCTCACAGTTCCAAGGCAGAAAGGAGTGCTTGTGGTCACCCATAGACCAGAGCACAGGCCAGGAAAGGAGTAAACACTTCACCCTTGATCATACCACCTTGGAAGAACTGAAAACTTACAGGTCCCTAGAAGTATCTCTGAAAACTATACCCCTGAAGCTTGGGACAGTACATTCTCCACATTGGAAGCAGACCCCTACCTTAACAAAGAGTTTAAAACTCAAGTAATTGACTGGGATCATGAGCAAACTTTGCAAAAAAAGTCAGACCATAGAATCTTTCTTTGGTGACAAAGAAGATCAAAATATATAACCAGAAGAAGGACAACAAAGTCAAAGCTCCTACATCCAAAGCCTCCAAGAAAAATATGAATCAGTCCCAGGCCATAGAAGAGCTCAAAAAGGATTTTGAGAAGCAAGTAAGAGAAGTAGAGGAAAAACTGGCAAGAGAAATCAGAGGGATGCAAGAAAATCATGAAAAACAAGTCAACAGTTTGCTAAAGAAGACCCAAAAAACTATTTAAGAAAATAACACCTTAAAAATAGACTAACCCAAAGGGCAAAAGAGGTCCAAAAAGCCCATAAGGATAAGAATGCCTTAAGAAGCAGAATTGGCCAAATGGAAAAGGAAGTCCAAGAGCTCACTGAAGAAAATCCTTGCTTAAAAATAAGAATGGAATAAATGGAAGCTAATTACTTTGTGAGAAATCAAGAAATTGTAAAACAAAATGAAAAGAATGGAAAAAATAGAAGACAATGTGACATATCTCATTGGAAAAACAACTGACTTAGAAAATAGATCCAGGAGAGAGAATTGAAAAATTATTGGACTACCTGAAAGCCATGATCAAAAAAAAGAGCCTAGACATCACCTTTCAAGAAATTATCAAGGAAAACTGCCCTAACATTCTCAAAACAAAGGGTAAAATAGAAATTGAAAGAATCCACCAATCACCTCCAGAAAGAGATCTCCAAAGGAAAACTCCTAGGAATATTATAGCCAAATTCCAGAGTTCCCAGGTCAAGGAGAAAATATTGCAAGCAGCCAGAAAGAAACAATTCAAGTATTGTGGAAACACAATCAGGATAACACAAGATTTAGCAGCTTGCACCAGAGTAAGGGACCAGAGGGCATGAAATATAATATTCTGAAGGGCAAAGGAGATAGGATTACAACCAAGAATCACCTACTCAGCAAAACTGAGTATAATCCTTCTGGGAAAAAATGGACATTCAATGAAATAGAATTCAAGCATTCTTGATGAAAAGACCAGGGCTGAATAGAAAATTTGACTTTCAAATACAAGATTCAAGAGAAGCATGAAAAGATAAACAAGAAAGAAAAATCATAAGGGACTTATTAAAGTTGAACTGTTTACATTCTTACATGGAAAGATGATATTTGTAACTCATGAGACTTTTGTCAGTATTGGGGTGGTTGGAGGGTAGAAATTATATGTAGATAGATAGATGATAGATAGATAGATAGATAGATAGATAGATAGATAGATAGATAGATAGATAGATAGATAG
>NW_020954548.1:11697983-11722320 GCF_900497805.2 Vombatus ursinus
TAGATAGATAGATAGATAGATAGATAGATAGATAGATAGATAGATAGGTAGATGGCACAGGGTAAGTTGAAGATGAAGAGGTGATATCTGGAGAATAAAATTAAGGGGTAAGAGAGAACTATGCTGGGAGAAGGAGAAAGGGAGGAGTAGAATGGGGTAAATTATCTCACATAAAACACACAAGAAAAAGCTTGTACAGTGGAGGGGAAGTGGGGGAAGGTAAGGGGGAATGAGTGAATCTTATTCTCATCAGAATTGACTTAAGGATGGAATAGCATGCACACTCAATTGGGTATGGAAATCTATCTTACCCTACAGGAAAATAGGGGAGAAGGGGGGATGATAGAAGGGAGGGCAGATTGGGGTAAGGGGTAATCAGAAGCAAACACTTCTGAGGAGGGACAGGGTTAAAAGAGAGAATAGAATAAATGGGAGGCAGGATAGGATGAAGGGCATGAAGCAGCATGACTACTATGGAAGTGTTTTGCATGACTATACATGTGTGACCTGTATCAAGTTGCTTGCTTTCTCAATGAGGGTGGGTAAGGAGAGAGGAAGGGAGAAAATTTGGAACCCAAAGTTTTAAAAACAAATGTTAAAAATTGTTTTCACATGCAACTGGGAAGTAAGATATACAGGCAATGAGGTATAGAAATCTAACTTGCCCTATAGAAAAATAGAAGGGGAAGGGGATAAGAGAAGGGGGGTGATAGAAGGGAGGGCAGATTAGGGGAAGGGGTATTCAGAATGCACACTGTCTTGTAGTGGGGGGCAAGGGTGAGATGGGGAGAAAATTTGGAACTCAAAATCTTGTGGAAGTGAATGTTGAAAACAAAAAAATAAATTTAAAAATAAAAGTAAAGAAAAAGTAAAAAATAAATAAATAAATGAAAAGAATCTTAACAATCATATAGGTGAATTCCCTCACTTTACAAATAAAGGAACTGAGACATAGAGAGAAATAACTTGCCAAAACAAATAATGGCAGACCTAGAACCCAGGTCTCCTGGTCTCTAGTCTAGAGCTTTTTCACTACACAAGAGTATTGTTGGGCTTCACAGAAGAAAAAAACTCATAGAAAAACATAGCACTTAAATAGTTATAACCATAACTGTGAAATTCTAACTTTCCTCTTTTCTTCATTTCTGTCTTTCCCTTTCCACTGCCACCAAATTAACCTTCCTTATCCATAGATCTAATGTCATTCTTCTATTCAAAGCCCTTCAGTAATTCTCTATTATCTACTAATAAAATCTTCTGACAATATTCACAATACTACACAACCTGGTGCCATCTTCTCTTTTCTCATTTACTATTTTCTGGCCAATGTCCTATCGCTTGTATACACCTTTTTTCTATAGTCCATCTTCATGCCTTTGCTCATGCTGGTCTCTATACCCAGGATGCACTCTGTGCTCAGTTTCTGTCTTTTGAATCCGATACAGACTTCAAGGTACAGCTCAAATGCCACCTTCAATTCAAAGCATGATTAAGTATCATCTTTGTGCAAAACTCTGTGCCAGGTGATGGAGGTAGGAATGCAAATACTTTTTTAAAAATTCCACCACCAAAACAGAGACAGTTCCTAGCCTTAAAGGATTTTTATATTCCAGGGATGGGAAGTCATAAATGGCATTTTACTTCTCCAATCTCAGACAAAACTTTGTACCTACCTGGTATATTTATTGTACTCCATTCTTCATTACGGCTACTGAATAGTATTGCTTACCTACTAATGTGTTCATCTAACTTTTGAACAGTCAAGCAGCAGCTCCATGAAAAATGGAACAAGTCTTATGTCTACACCTTCCCTCGTGTTTAACTCAATAGTTTGTATAAGGCAGGCATGTAAATCAATGGTGGTTCAATGAATTTATTCATATGGTTCATATTTGAAGGCATTCACTGTCAATCAGTCAATAAGCATGTATTATGTGCCTACCATGTGCCTGGCTAAAATTGGGTATTGGGGGCAGCTAGGTGGTGCAGTGGATAGAGCACTAGCTCTGGAATCAGGAGGACCTGAGTTCAAATCCGATCTCAGCCACTTGATACTTAATAGATGTGTGACCCTGGGCAAGTCGCTTAACCCCATTGCCCAGCCAAAAATAAATAAATAAAATAAAATAAGGTATTGTACCTAGTAAGCTATAATATTATTTTTAGGGTGAAGGAAATTATTTTTTAATCTGAGTCTATTAAGTTTTTTTTTGTTTTTATTATTCTTGGAGTTAATTAATAACAATAGTTTACATTGATGAAGCACTTTAAGATCCGCAAAGTGTTCCAGATACATTATCTCATTTGATTCTCACAAGTCTATGAGGCTGGAGTCTGCTCAAATGACCCCCTTATTAAATTTTCACTGTAAACACATACACTTAGGAAATAAGTAAATGGTACAAACCAGAGCTTGATTATTATATTATCAGTTGTCTAGAGTCTAGAAAATGATGGGGGAAATGTTAATATATGGATTGAATGATCCTCAGCAGAGGATGGCAGGCCCTCATGATGCAGGCTACTGAGTGACTTATACTATATGAAATTGCTTCCTTTATGAACCAATATTTCACAGACTGAGAAATAGCAGAAAAAGATTCCCCAAGCTCCCAACAAATAAATAAAAAAAAGGGAGCATGCATTTAAGACTGAAAAGAATGATAAAGATTCCATGGAAATGGAATGCAGGGCTCAGATGTTTTGCTAGAAGCTGTACCTCTTATGAAGCACATAGAGGGAAAACAGAATGGACAGAACTCTGAATAGATTAAAAGGGGAGGGAAACAAAGAAGGTGAAAAAATAATTGAAAAATTCTTAGAAAAGGTGGCTAACAACTAATGTATTGGTGGTGGGGCTGTGAATTGGTATGACTATTCTGAGGGGCATTTTAAGATTATACAAATCAATCAGCAAACATTAAGCACCTATGTGTCAGGCATTGTGCTAGGTGCTAGTGATTCAAGTATAAAAAGGGCTTTCAGGAAATCTTGTATAAGGTGTCCAAAAGGCAGATAATGATAAGGAACAGCTAAGAAGAAAAACTAGGACTGATTATATAGATTTAGGGAATCATTTGCAAAGAGAGGATAATTAAACCCCTGCTATCACCAAATGAAATAGTAAAGAAGGAAAAGAGAAGAGGGTCCATCTGCAAAGGGTTTAGAAGAGGGGGAGGAGGGGAAGTGAAGGCACCTAGTGAAGACAGGTTTCTTCAAGAGATTAGTGAAAATGAGAAAAGAAATATAGCATCTTAGTTAGACGTAGATAATTTAGAACTAGAAAGAAATCCAGAGATCATTCTAATTCGACCAGTTCATTTTACAAAAGGAAAACTGAGGCCCAGAGGAATGAAATAAATTTTCCAACATCACACAATTAGTAGGTAGAAGAGCCAGGATTCCCATCTAGACTGATTCCAAATCCACTGCTCTTGCCATTGATGTGGACAGAGCTAGCATCCCTTTTAAAATGTCAGCTGGTTGAGATTCTAAGCAAAACAAGGTAATAGGCTCAATCAACAGTTGAGTTTTCTTTTTAATTAGTGAAATATTGCACTGGAAGCCCAGAGTGGAAAAAGGATAACAGAGCAACTCTTCACCCAAGGAGATGCATTCTGTAAGTCCTCTCTCTTGGATTTAGAGGGTATTTTATGAATCAGAGACCAGAAAGGTGTTTCTTTTCTTTCAGTTTTTGTTATTTGTAGTAATATATGTCTTGGAAATACACTACTACTCTGTTACCATAGCAAATCTTCCCTGAGGAATCTAAAGAAGACATTAATAATATAATAGCTTACCTTCAGATAACAATTTCCAGTTATGTGTCCTCACAATGACCCTGTGAAGTAGGTAGTGCATGCATCATCTCCATTTTATCAATAAGCAAACTGCATCTGAGAAATTAAGTGACTCACCCAAAGTTATACAGCTAACAAGTGGCAGAAATGAAACTTGAATCCAGGTCCTCGGATGCCCAGACCACTGTCCTTTTGTCTATACCACACTTGTTGTCCTCTACCTTTATTCCCTATAACTTACTTGTCAAACAGGAAGGCAGCAGAAACTCATTCACATTGTGAGAAATTGATATTCCTAAAGCCCAAGTATGACCATGTTGCTCCCGTGCTGAGGAAGTTTGAGTGGTTTCCTCTTGCCTCTAGGATAAAGTGTAGATTCTTCTGTTTGGCATTAACCTTTATTCACAGTCTGGCTTCCAGCCTACTTGCCTGGACTTATTATACATACCAAGCATTACAGCCAAAGTGGCCAATTTGCTGTTCCCCATATATCAATTGCATCTTTTATTTGCTGTTCTCCATGTACAAATTGCATCTTCTATTTGCTATTCCCCATGTACCAATTGCATCTTCCAACTCTGTGCTTTTGCAAAAGCTGTCCACTCATAACTGGAATGCTCTCCCTTCTCATTTCCATCTCTTAAATTCCTCGAGTTTCTTCAAAACTTATTTCAAATGCCACTTCCTATGCCTTCCATTTCTTTGTATATATTTGGTAATTATTGTGCACATGTTCTATACTATTCACACCTGTCTCCAAACTCCAGAAAAAGGCAAGTTCCCTGAGAGCAGAGATTGCTTCATTTTTGTCTTTGAATCTTTAGTGCTTAGCACAATGCCTCGCATATGGTAGGTGCTTAGTAAATAGTCATTGAATATAATCAGCTAGAAAGAAAGTTGGGGGATATCAATGGACAACTTAGGTAGCCTACACAAACTCTACAAAAAGGACTTGCTTCTGGATGGGCAGCTATACTCCACACTGTTGGGTTTTATCTTAGTGTACCTCATATTCCATTGCGATCTATCCTGAGACCTTAGCTCTGTATTCCCTGCAAATCAAATTACTATAGGATCAATCTATATGCATTTGAAGCTGAAACCCTTCCAAGAATGTTTGGGTCTCATTATGCTTTCTCTCTCTCTCTCTCTCTCTCTCTCCTTAACTAAAAAACAAAACAGAAAAATCCTTCCAAGGAGCTCTGTAAAAAAGGAAATAAATGAAGTGCTAAAATAATACCTAGAGTTAAGGCCTTAACAAATATCATAAATCAGACCTCTGGCAGGCTAGATGTGCCTCCAGCTGGGGGTCTGTCAGGCCTCATGAGATAAATAGGGCTGGGCTGGATCAACATTTCTTTGGAACACCTCTACAGAGCCCCCACATTATATAGGAAGCCGTGTCACGGATTCTCAATGGTTGACACTCTTTCCTTTAGATTCCTAGATTGTTAGAATTGGAATTAACAGGAGGGACCATGCAATACAAACCCTTCATTTAATGGAGCAGGAAACTAAGTACCAGAGGGGGAAGGAAGACAGCATGATGTAGAGGATAAAGTGCTGGACCTCACTTAAATCCTGGCTCTGGCATTTGCTTGCTGCATGACCCTGCAAAGTCACAGTCTCTCTGAGCATCAGTTTCCATTTGTATAAAAATAGGAAAGTAATATCTGTAGTGCTCAGCTAGGTAGTACTGTGGATAGAGTGCTGGGCCTAGAGTCAGGAAGACTCATCTTCATGAGTTCAAATCTAGCCTCAGACACTTCCTAGCTGTGTGACCCTGGGTAAGTCATTTAACTCTGTTTGCCTCAGTTTCCTCAACTATAAAATGAGCTGGAGAAAGAAACAGCAAACTATTCCAGTATCTTTGCCAAGAAAACCCCAAATGGGATCATAGAGAATGAGACACAACTGAAAAATGACTGAACAACAACAATATCTGTAGCGCGTACTCCAAGAGGGTTTTTGTGAGATTCTTATGTGAATGTATGGAAAAGTGCTTTTTAAATGGCAGTTACTACTTTTTAAATAAATTTTATTAATACATCCTACTTTTTTATTATCATATCTATCTCAAGTATCCCTCCCCCTTCCCATCCCACAGAACCATCGCATGTAACGAAGACTATTTTTAGGGGGAAAAATCAGCACAACTGATCAATACATTGATAATATCTAAAAATATCTAAAATGTGTAACACCTATGGACCTCCCATGAAGGGTTGGGTTGGGGAATAACCTCTCATATTTCTTCATTTGAGTCTTGCAAGGTCTTTATAATTTTATTACATTTGCTTTGGATTTTTTGGTATGTAGTTATTCTTTTCATTTATATTGTTGTAGTTATTGTGTATATTATTTTCTTGGTTCTACTTACTTCACTCTGCACCAGTTCATCTAGATCTTTTCATGCTTCTCTGTATTCATCATATTTCTTATATTGCACACATTTCTTATATCATCACACACATTTCTTACAGTACAGTAATATTCCATTACAATCATGTACCCCAATTCATTTAGCCATTCCTCAGTTGATGGGTATCTACTTTGTTTCCAAACAAAGCTTTCTTAGCTATCACAAAAAGTACTGCTATAAATACTCTGGAGTACATGGAAACTTTCTTCTTATTGATGGCTTCCTTGAGGTATAAGACTGGTAATGAAATCTCTGCTTCAGAGGGTACAGATATTTTATTTACTTTATTTGCATAATTCCAAATTATTTTTCAAAATGGTTATGCCATTTCAAAACTCCACCAATAATGCTTTAGTGGGCCTATCATGCCACAACTCCTTCAACATTGACCATTGCAATTTTTTGTTCATTTTTGACAACTTTCAGGGTATACTTTTTTTTGCTTTCATTTCTCTTAATATTAGTGATTTAGAACATTTTAATGAGGTTATAAATACTTTTGAGAACTGTTTATATCTTTTGATCACTTATCTATTTGGGAAATAGCTATTATGTATGTATATATGTGTGTGTGTATATATATATATAATCTACATCTATATGTATGTGTGTGTATAATCTCTGCATATATATATATATATATGTATATGCATATATACACACATACCTACACACACACATACACACACACACACACACACACACACACACACATATCCCTATCAGAGAAATTGGATACAGAGATTTTTTTTCCCATTTGACCAGTTCCTTGATTATCCTAAGGTCTGTGCAGAATTTTTTCAGTAGTAATCAAAGTTATCTATTTATCTTTTGTGATTACCTCTATCTCTTGTTCAGTAAACTTTTCAAGTGTCAATATCTCCAGGCCATACACTGCACAAGGTCTCCATCTCCTTTCACAGACCATTTATCTTCACCCTTAGCAACATTGATCAGTGGAGCAAGGCCTTTTTCCTTTTCCTCCTTTTTCAATGCTTTTCCCTCCTCCTCCCCCACTCCCCCAGGTATCCTCTTTCTGAGACTACAGGGGTCACCTTTACCTCATTGCTAGCTTTCAATTTGACCTAGACACATCACATATTCCTCTCTATCACCCTGTTTCATGTTATAATATAGTCTCTCTCTCTCTGTCTCTCTCTCTCTCTCTCACACACACACACACACACACACACACACACACACACAAGGTATCCTGTCCTGGTGTCCTATCCTGCTCCCTCTATTCCTTATTTCCCTGGACTACCACTGGCAGTTTGGAACTTAGCAGCACTGGTGCCATAGATTGTCTGCCCTGGCACCAACTCTGCTAGTGTCATGCTAGGTCATTGGCAGTCTAGAGCCTTGCAACACTTGTGCTATGGGGTTGCAGAATACCAAAAAGCTTTTGCTTCTGAAGAGCTATGGCTGAGTTGTCTGTCTGTTACTACCTGGGCAAATTTCCAGAGGCTGGAGGAAAAATCTCCACAGCATTGGAAAATGGGAGGAGACTGTGTCTTGTTGTAAACCCATCTCAGGGCCTGCTCATAAAGCATGAGAAGTGGAGGAGAAATGTTTAGTGAGTTCATGGTCATCAGTTTGCAATATTTTGCTTTCTTTTGAATTCTGCTTGCCCTACACCATAGAGAGGGCTGAAGTCACTTCATATTTGGTCCGAGATTTCTGTCTTGGAGAGTTTTGAGAGGACATGGGGAGCAAGAACAATGTCTAGCCTCCATCTTGTTGCTTACAATGGTTATTATTATCTTTAAGTTGCATAGCTAGTGATAGATTATGACTTTGGATTCCTGATGCCTACCTACTCCAATGCTCTCCCTAACTACTCCCAACTACTTTTAATTAGACCAAGAATTGCCAGCCAGAGCTTTGAAGTGTTCTAACTACAGTGGGTCATACCTACACTTCATGAGGGGGCAGGTAGATGAATCCCACTGAATGGAAGTGGCGCCTTGGTCCCTTTAAATCACGTACTCTCCGCTTTCTGGGGAGGTCAGAAGCACTGATTCTTCAGACAGTATTAGAGAGAGAATGACGCTAAGGCTGGATAGCGGTCATCACACTCCCCCAAAATAGCAGGTCCTCTTGGGGAATGCTTAGGATAGAATAGGGCCTAATCACCTGTTCCTAGTTCCTAAGGGTCATACAGTTCTTTGATGACATTGGTGACTCCACTATTGTCTCCTTATTCTGGTAACATCTCACCATCACCAAAAACAACAACAAAGCTTATCCTATCTCATTACATACACACACACACACACACGCGCACGCGATAAAAAACAAAAACTAGTTTTAGAGAAATGATTCTTCAATCCAAAGTGATATTGCACTGTCCAAGTAAATATGTCGGGGCTGCCAAGTCTGCCTGTTTAAAAACTTGATCAGTCTCAGAGGGCTGTAATTGAGTAGCTGAGTGTTTAGGTTTGCTGCTGATTAAACAGCGGCCCCAAGGCCTTGGAGCAAATCAAGTTATTTGAGGACTAAACTCCTTCCCAACCCCCACCCCTTACTCCTTGCTCTGAGTCCCATCCAGGAGGCTCAAAATAGAGAAAGAGATAGCACCAAATATCAGGTTTGTAGTAGAACCAGCTTCCAGGACCAAAAGTACTATCTCTAAGATACAGAAAAGGAAATGGCTCTAGAGATCAACTAGTCTGGCTCCCTCATTTTGCAGAGATGGAAACACAGGCTCCAAGGGGAGAAAGTATTTGTCCAAAGTCACAGAATGACTCAGTGTCAAGACAAGATAGTTTAATAATCTAGGTAGCATGGTGGATAGTGTACTAGGCCTGAGGTCAAGGAAGACCTGAGTTCAAATTTAGCTTCAGACACTAGCTGTGTGACCCTGGGCAAGTCTCTTCATCTCTATCTGCCTTAGTTTACTCAGCTGTGAAATGGAGATAATAACACCTACGTTGTAGGATTCTTGTGAGGATCAAATAATATAATATTTGTAAAGTGCTTAGGACAGTGTCTTATGTGTAATAGGTGATTAATAAATGTGTATTCTCTTCCCTCCCAAGCCCTTCTTGAATATTTGTAAATTAAAACGCTAGGCCAGGGGTGGGGAACCTGCAGCCTGGAGGCCACATGTGACCTTCTAGGTCCTTGGGTACAGCCTTTTGACTGAATCCAAGTTTTATAGAACAGATCCTTTTATTAAGGGGATTTATTCTGTGAAGTTTGGATTCAGTCAAAGGGCCACACTTAAGCACCCAGAGGGCCTTGAGGCCTCAGGTTCCCCAAACCTGTGCTAGACTGTTAGCTATAAAGTCAAAGGCCCAGCAAAAAGGGTAGTAATTTGCCTGAGGTCACTCAAGTAGTAAATAGCAAAGCTATGATTTAAATTTCAGATTTCTCATCTATGAAATGGGGATAATTCTTGTAGCCCCCTAGGATTTCCCTCACATACAGAGTCTCAAGGAAAAAAAAAAACCAAACACCTCCCAGATGTGAGGCACCCAGTGGGTCAGTATTCACTCAGAATCTAATGAACAAGGCTCACCAGCCAGCTAGAGGACACTTTAGTGACATGGAAAAGGTATTTATTCAAATGTCATGGCCAATATATAAGAAAAGAGCCTTTGTGCATTCATGGAATAAGCTTCCCCACAGATTACCATACCATATACACCAAACTAAGGTACATACAGACATAATATACATGTTAATAGAAGATATCCCTATAGGGGCATTATAGCTAGAGCACACAGATAGAGACATGTATAGCCAAGGTATAAATATGGGGAGTGCACATGCGGTGGGTGAAAGATGAAATGACTGAGGAAACAAAGGTTTTTGCCAGGGAACCTGGATGGAAGGCATATTACCAAGAACCTGTATGGCAGGAATGCATATCAAGAGTCCGTGTGGCCAGAGTACATCACGTTCAGGACAAATTCTACCTTGATGTCCAAATACTTCCAATGTCCTCTATCATGTGTTATCCTATGCCAGTATCTTTTGGGTGTCATATTTCTACTCTGCTCTAAATTCTTTGTTTCTATGAGACACCACACCTTTATTCCCTGCCAAATTATCCCTGTTGGACTTGGTTGCTACTGTCTGCTGGGCTGCAGCTACCTAGTTACTTCAAGGCAAGAGGTCACTCTTTCTACTGCCATACAGTGGCCAGAAAGCCTGTCTCTGACAAGGAAAGCTACAATTATTTTAATGCATAGCTGAGGACTCTGAGACAGCATGCCTAGCCCAATGGCAGCTAACAAAGGATAATACCATGACTTAAGCTAACAAAGTCGATTATTTTATCACATTTGTATCTGGTACAGATGCCAAGTTGATGGCGGATTAAGAAATTCATTTTAACTTGTTACATGCCTGATTGGGATGCTATGTCCCCAAAACCTATTTTGATGACTCTTCTCTAAATAAATAGCCCATAGACACTATATGAAAGCAGGGGTAATGAAGCTCACCTCACTTTTTTGATTCTCTTATGTTGGCATGCAAATAAAGTTGTGTAACCCAGTAAGAGTCCACATCCTAGCCTTTATAGATACATATCAGCAATAAAAACTTACCTTTCTCCCTACATACTACTCACATTCCTATCTCAAAGATTGTTGTGAGAGACATGTTTTGTAAACCTTAAAATTATACGTATATATGTAATATATGTAAAACATAATGTGTATAACCACCAACAGGTGCTACTGACCAGTTGCCTGATTCTATTCTATTGTAGGAATTAAGTTTGTGTCAACCCAATGCTTAATCCTAGCAATTCTTTTTTTTTTTCCTAGTTGTCCCCCATACCTGGAATACACTCCTTCCTTTATGCTTGCTACTGAGCTTTCTGGCTTCCTTTAAATTCCAACTAAAATCCCACCTTCTACAGAAAGCCTTCCCCAACCCCCCTTAATTCTAGTACCTTTTCTCTGTTAATTATTTCCTATTTGTCTTATATATTGTTGTTTCTCCCGTTAGATTATATGTTGCTTGAGGGCAGGACTGTCTTTTGCCTCTTTTTGTATCCCTAATGCTTAGCATAGTGCCTGACATATAATAGGTGTTTAATAAATGTTAATTAATTGATTGAGTTATATGCTCTAGCTGACACTAGAGGGCTCTCTGGTCAAAGTCCCAAGTTCTCCACGACTCTCAAAAAGCTGGCTGTCGCTCTCCCCCAGCTCTATACTTCTTGGAACACTACAACATTCCTATTGTCACCCTATTATGAATTTACCCTATCAGACTCTTGGCTTAACACACTATCCCTCCCACTGTGGGGAGGAAAAACTCTCCACTCCTCCTCTAATCCCAGCTGTGTTTCAATTGAAGTCATAGGCAAAACATACTATATGTAGGTCTTTAATCATAATATTTGAAAAGGGAGCAATCAAATATATTAAAGCAACTAGTATGGGCTGGAAGCCCATGAATCTTTCCCAAACCAAAGAGCCAAAATCCCCTTTGCTTACAGGTAAGCCAAACCCCCCCAAAAGTTTAGGTCCTTGCTTCCAGTCATTCCCATGGGGGAGCCAACTGGCATTAGCCATAGTATTTTTTTTTTTTAACTCCTGGAATCACTAATGCATTGTTGGTGGAGTTGTGAAATGATCCAACCATTTTGTAGAGCAATTTGGAACTCTGACCTAAGAGCTATAAAAATGTGCATACCTTTTGATCCAGCCATAGCACTTCTAGGGCTGTATCCCAAAGAGATCATACCAAAGAGAAAAGGACCCACATGTACAAAAATATTTATAGCAGCTCTTTTTGCAGTGGCAAAGAATTGGAACTGGAATTTGAGAGGATGCCCATCAATTGGGGAATGGCTGAACAAGTTGTGGTATATGAATATAATGGAATACTCTTGTGCTATAAGAAATGATGACCAAACAGGCTTCAGAAAAACCTGGAAAGACTTGTATGGTCTGATGCTGAGTGAAGTGAGCAGAACCAGGAGAACGTTGTACACAGTAACAACCACGTTGTGCAATGACTAATATTGATAAACTTAACTCTTCCCAGCAATACAAAGATCTAAGACATCTCCAAAGGCCTCAGGATGGAAAATGCTATCCATATCCAAAGAAAGAACTACGGAGTTTGAATGCAGATTGAAGCATACGATTTGCTATTTTTTCTTCTGTTGTGTTTTGTTTCCTCTTTCTGGTGGTTCCTCCTATTGGTTCTAATTCTTACTTACAACATCCCTAATGTGAAAATGTTTAATAGGAATGTATATGTATAGCATGTATCAGATTGCATGCCATTTTGGGGAGGGAGGTGGGGAGGGAGGAGGAAAAATTTTAAACTCAAAAGCTTATGGAAGTGATTGTTTATAAATCAAAATAAATTAATAAAAAAATTAAATGAAGAACACACACACACACACAAAAACTTCTGAAGGGTCAGTGTCCAGTCAATAGACACTGGCTTTTTAAGGATTTGTGGTCCCTCTCCTCAATTCTATCTTCTCAAGGGCAGTGGTGGTAGCATGGCATGAACAGGCATGATAGTGTCATGATGCTTGAATAGCATTAATATTTCCTCCAGGAAACCTCCTCTCCATCTTTGCTCTCTGCTTCTAACTGTGTGCATTTATTATGTTGCCTTTCTGCCCTCCTTCAAATCACCAAGTAGAGGGGTTCACATCTCCATAAAGCGTAAAGAAAACAAATATCAGTCCTTTCCCAAATGCCAGAGAAGAACCTAGAAGGACTATTGCTCCATTTCTTCCCTCTCCTGGAGCCTGGCTCCTACATTAAAATCCAGGGGTTTTTTTTGTATTGCCTCTGCTCTGAAGCTTTGTGGGTAGGGCTAACAGACAAGCTATCTGCCCAGGGCATACCTATAAAAGTGAGTTATGTGTTCTATTTTTCCACATAGAATGAGCAAAAGCAGTTCAAACCTGTTCACAGAACGTCAGAATATGAAAGTTGGAAAGGATTTCTAAGGTTATCAAGTTTAGCACATGTAAAAAGGAAATTTTCACTATATCATACACAAGTAGTCATCTTGCTTCTTCATGAAGACCTCCAAGGAAGGGCAACCCACCACCTCTTGAGATAGTCTGTTCCACTTTTGGAGAGCTCCAATTATTAGGAAGTTGTTTTGTTTTGTTTTTTTCCCTGACATCAAGACCAAATTGGTGTCTTTGCATCGTCTATTCATTGTTCCTGACTCCATAGTCTGGGGCCAAAGATGGCAAATTTAACTCCTCTTTCTCCCCATGACAGTCCTTTAAATACCTGACTACAGCTGTCATGTCCTGAGTCTTCTCCTTCTATAAGCGAAAACTTCCTCTAGCAAGAACCTCCAAGCCCTTCATCATCCTATTCCTTCAACACTCTCCACATTATTAATGCCCTAACCTGTGGTGCCCAGAACTGAATACAGTCCTTCAGATGAGGTCTGATAAGGATAGGCTCCCATGGCACAACCTTCCTATCCCTAGAACCCCAAAATCAAGTTACCTTTTTTGCCTGATACATCATACTACTGACTCATTGAACTTATGCTTGAAATTCACAGCCTGCAGTTTACTCCCAAGTAAATCACATTAAAATGTAATTGGGAAATATTTAACAAAATAAATAGAATACAATAAAGACGATGGTAATTTCTGACTTTCATGAGATCTGTTTCTATTTGAGTTCAATACCACTTCATTAAAGCTCCCAAAATCCTTTTCAGGACTACTGCTGCCTAAGTATGGCTTTCCCCATCCCCCTCCTTACACTCATGAAGTTGGTCTTGTGTAACCAAGTACAAGATGATATGTTTATGTCTACTGAATTTCATCTTTTTAGCTTCAACCCAATCCTCCAGGGGCAGCTAGGTGGCACGGTGGATAGAGCACTGGGCCTGGAGTCAGGGAGACTTGAATTCAAATCCTGCCTCAGACATATACTAGTTGTGTCACCCTGGAAAAGTCATTTATCCACTACCTGTCTTAGTTTCCTCAACTGTAAAATGGAGATAATAATAGCATCTACCTCACAAGGTTATTGTGAGGATCAAATGCACTCTTAGCATAGTACCTGGCACACAGCTGGTGCTATATAAATGCTCATTCCCATCCCTTCCCTCCCTTTAGCCTATCAAGATCCTTTTGAATCCTGATTCAGTCTTCCAGTGTGATGTCTACCTCCAAGCATGGTGTCATCTACAAATCTGATAAGCATACCGTCTATACCTTAATCCAGTTCACAGTGTTAAACAGATCCCATAGACATTTCCTCCCACGTGGCATTGAACCATCAACAACAACTTCATCTGCTGATCCAACCAGTTCTGAATGCATATGATTGTCTTAATGTCTAATTCCCATTTCTCCATGTCTCCACAAGATTAGCATGAGAAACCTTATCAGAAGCTTTGCTAAAATCTTGATAAATGATATCCACAGCTTCTCCTTGCCTACTAGTCTAGCAACACTGTCA
The DNA here is from genome assembly GCF_900497805.2 of Vombatus ursinus. Taxonomy (NCBI): domain Eukaryota; kingdom Metazoa; phylum Chordata; class Mammalia; order Diprotodontia; family Vombatidae; genus Vombatus; species Vombatus ursinus. The sequence goes on from NW_020954548.1 coordinate 11,712,635, forward strand.
AAAAAGGAAATGAGACTGATCTGTTTTGACCTATTCTTGGTGAAGCCATGGTGGTTCTTTGTAATTAATCACAGCTTCCCTTTCTAGAGATTCATGAATCATCTCTTTAATGAAACATTCTAGAATTTTCCTAGAGATTGAAGTCAAATTCACCAGTGTATAGTCCAGACTCCGTTCTCTTCCATTTTTTTAATCAAGAAAAAAAATTACCTTTCTCCAATCTTGTGGAACCTCTCATATTTTCCAAAATCTTTCAGACATCACTGACAATGACTCAGGAATCACCTCTGACAGTTTGTTCAGGGCCTGACCATGTGTTTCGCTGAAATCAAATGACTTGAATTCATCAAGCATCTCTGGGTGTTCTCATTATTTTCTTACTTATCTTGGATACCAACTTCCTGTAAGTCATTTTTTGCCTGTTATTTCCATTTCATTTTCCTTTGCAAAGAAAAACAGAAACAAAAAAAAAATTGAGCTTTCTCTCTGTTGTAAATTATCGTGGATCTGTTCATCCCAAGTTAAGGTATTTTTCCTTCTTTGATTCTCCTCCCAATATAGCTAAAAATCTTTTTGTTATCCTAAATCTATTATCAGCCTCAGCTCACTCTGAATCTTAGCACTCCTGACACTATTTTTCCAGAACTCTAATCTTTGTTGTCTGTTGCTCAGCCTTATTTCCACCTGCTGTACATTTTTTAAAAAATTATTACTCTACTTTCCACTGCATAAAAAAGTTGGGTGTCTTTTCTCCATGGAATGAGGCACAACTCATCCAGAGGTTGCCAGGGAGCTGCAATTTTCCTTCAAATTGTTGTCATTAGACATTAGATGGAAATGGGCAGACCACCTGGGGCTATCAGTGACAAATACTGGTCACCACTCCTCTACCTGGTTACTCCTTCAAACGCATTCCAAGTTAAGCTGTATTCTCAATAGGTATCAAAGTATATGCATGCTTCCAGGTCCAACTTTAAAATCTCTTGCCTGCTTAAGAATACTTAGTGGGGGAGGGGAGATAATGAAAGGGGAGAAGAACCCAGGGTCCTTGTTCCACCTAAGCTAGGTTACATTGACCTTTGTATCCTAGATCATGAGAGTAAAGGGCGTTTTGAATGGCTTCCTACCCCTTCCTCTCCCTACTCCCTCCACCTAATCCATTTCAGATCTAAGTTGTACACCAATATCATGGGCCCAAGACAGTCCAGATGGAATGGACCATTGTGTGGGGGATAGAACACCATTTTCCATGGCTTTATATGGGTAATTGAAAGCCTGTGCCTTTTTCTGGCAAGCTCAGAATTTAATTATTTATAGCCCCAGAGGGAATGAACTAACCAGATATGGTGGACATAACATCAAAAGCACTTTGTGAATCAATCATCTATTTATAGTGTGGTTTACCCACATACCAGGAAAAATTCTTAACATTTTTTTTCTAGGTCAGTGTGAAAATCTTGGCGATCTTTGGTATTCACCAAAATACTTTGAACTGTAAGTTAATGAACTCTTCTGTTTGAACAGAAATGTGAGTAAAGTACATTTCCTTATTTCCTTATTTACTGTCATACAGATTCAATTTTCTTAAATCTCTTAAGAGATTAAAACAAGACTTGTTCCAATGGTTAAAATAAATACCAGTTCTCTTTTAAAAACACAGAGTAGCTATATTAAAAAAAACCGTGATTCTACACATGCATAAGAGATGTTTAAATTCCCCTCCTTAGATAGGGACTAAACAAAAAGGAGTAGGGCCAGGGATAGGGACGTGGAAGAAGAAAACTATCTACCAAGGAAGCAGAGAGCAAGACTTTTGGAGAAAAGACTCACCCTTTAGTTTGGGAGAATTGTAAGAGACAAAAGACCTGATAGGAAGTTAAGCGGATCCTGATAATTCCTGTACTCCTCAACACCTTGTATGACAAAAGTGTCCCAAATACTAAATACTAAGCCAGTGCTCAGTACGGTACCTGGAACATAGTAATAAATACTTGTTAACTAACTGATTGATTAAAAGGAGGAAAACAGATGAAAAATATGAAAGATCTATAAAAGTTGTTGTAACAAATGCTTTTCCCATTCAGTGACATCAGAACCACCAAGTTTGGATGCTATCACCGTGTGCTTGCTACCCAAGGATGTCAAAATGGTACCAAAGAAAACAAAGGTGGGAAGATTAACTGAACTAAACTGAGGAGGTCTGTGCTGGAGCTAACACAATTTTGAAAGCATCAAGGGATGGATTCTTAAAGTACGTGAAAGGGGAGAATACACAACAGACCTTTCAAAAAAAATTCGACACCTTATACTTACAAAAAAAGATGAGTGAGAGAATATTCCTACCAATTCTTATGCTCACTTTCCCATGACAACAAATTTTTAATGAAAATAATCTATATGCACATAAAAAGCATCTTGATAAAGATATGAGAAGGGAGCAGGCAGGTTTATTCAAATAATATGCTACAGCAAATCACATTTACCATCATGTAATTGACTGAAAGGCAGAGAAAATATAAGTTCCCACTGTACTCACTGTCTGTTGACTATAAAAAAGGATTTGAGTCAGAGAGCAAAATTCCTAAAAAGCTCTCCTCCAATAAGTGTATTCATCAAAATTATACATGACTACTTGAAAGTTGTAACAGCAAAAACAACTGTCCCATAACTTCATTATTATTAACAAGTGAGGAACAAATCAGAGAAATGTAGGCTCATGGTAGATGTTTGCCACTATGATGGAAGATGCCCAGCACAGAGTCCAAAGCAAAGAGAGATTCCCCATAAATCAGGGATTCCTAACTTTTTTTGTCTCATAGATGTCTTTGGCAGTCTGGTGAAGCCTTTGGACCCCATCTCAGAATAATGTTTTAAAATGCACAAAATAAAACATATCAGATTACAGCACAAACAAATCATATTGAAATAAAGTTATAAATTTTTCCCATTAAAGTGCACAAATCCCCTGAATCTATCCATGAGCCCTTTAGGGTTGAGAACTCCTGCTGCAAATGATGATGTCCCCCCATCTGCTCCTGTTTGTGGATGACACTGTTGTGATTGCATCAAGCCCCAGTTGACAGCAGCATCTCCTAAAAGAAATCCCTAATCACGTAAAAGAATGTGACCTAATTATCCACACAGGAAAAATCAAGGGCATGAAGAATTTACCTTTGGTCTAAACAGTGATCAAATGGACAGTCCACACAGTTGGTCCATTAGTATGCTCATCTTGGACATGTACTATACAAGAATGATCTAGGCCCAGAGGTGCACAGGGAGAGAACAACCGACTGAATTACCATTGGGACACTCCACAGGCCTTTTGATGATCCCAAACTTTTCCATGAGACCTAGTCTCCGTGTTTTTAACAACACATTCATCCTCTGATACTATATGGTTGTGAGTCATGGAATACCATAGTCCCTAAAGAATGAAAATGCAGAGTCATCCAAAGGACAAATGGAGAGGTACAAAGTGGATGTGAGCAGCTTTCACCATATTACTGATGAAGAACAGCTCAGGCGAAGCGGGATAAAAGATGCTATCAGAAAGGACTTGAAGAGAAGGCAGGCTCCTCAAGTGCCCAAGATGAAAGACCACAAACTGTCCCTGTGCTCTGTTTTTACCCATGTAACGTGAAGATGATGGGAAAGGATCTGCATCATTGAATGGCACGCCCAGATGGGTGAGAGCACAAGTCATAGAAATGTCAATATAAGAGACCTTAGTGAGTATCTAGGCTAGCTGTTTCATTTTACAGATAAGGAAACTGAGGCTCAGAGAGGTTAAGGAACTTGCCTAAGGATAGCTGTCTAGTCGACTGGGAATCAAACTCAGGTCTTCTGATTTCTTATCCAGTTCTCTTTCTACAATACTGTGATACCTTAGTACTACAGCAGGTCATACACATCCTGGTGTCATTTTAGAGATCAGGGATATAGAAAATTGTTGTTGAGTCATTTTTCAGTCATTCCTGAATCTTTGTGACCCCATTTGGGGTTTTCTTGGCAGGGATACTGATGTCCTTTGCCATTTCTTTCTCCAACTCATTTTACAGATGAGGAAACTGAGGCAAAGAGGGTGAAGTGATTTGCCTAGAGTCACACAACTACTAAGTATCTGAGGTCAGATTTGAACTCAGGATGATGAGTCTTACTGATTCCAGGCCTGGTGATGGTGGTGGGTTTTTTTTTTTGTTTGTTTTGTTTTATTTAGCCTCATGCACCATCAAAGTTATAAGTAGCTAGGTGGCACAGTGGATAGAGTGCAAGTCCTGGAGTCAGAAAAACTCATGTTCCTGAGTTCAAATCTGGCCTCAGACACATACTATCTGTGTGACCGCAGCCAAGTCACTTCACCCTGTTTGCCTCAGTTTTTTATCTGTAAAATGAGCAGGAGAAGGAAATAGCAAATCACTCCAGCATCTTTGCCAAGAAAACCCAAATGAGGTCAGGAAGAGTCAGGAATGACTGAAAATGACTAAACAAAATATCAAAGTAAAAAAGCAGAGGCCAATCTGTTGGGTAAAACACATTTGACCAAAACCTAGCTCACATTGCTAAAGAAATCCCCACCAATTTACAAACTACTAATAGTTGACGTATATAGTGCTTGGAGTTCTGCAAAGTATCTTCCATACCTCTCTCATTTCACACTTCCTACCCTCTGGTGATAGTGGAGGATAGAAGGGCCTGGCATGCTATGGTCTATGGGGTCATGAAGAGTCAGACGTGACTGAATAGCAACAAAAACAACAACCCAGTAAAATAAATCAACACCCAGGCAGATTATAACTTATCTCTAATTTATAATCTTGGAGAGTTTCTCCAGGCTCATAGGAATTAAGTAACTTACCCAAGGTCACACAGCTAGTCAGCACCAAAGGCAGGTTTGGAAGCCAGATCTTTCTAACTCTAAATCCTGTGCTTGACCCACTATGCCAAGCTACTTCTCAATGAGGTAGATACTTTTGTTTTCTTGGATTGCACCTACCTGCAATTTAAGTGGCATAGGAAACTTCACATTCCAATGTAGATGGGCACCTGGCTTAAGAGATTTAATGACTAATCCCAGGCCATACAGCTAGAATATGTCAGAAATAGGAGTTAAATCCAAGTCTTCCTGACATTGGGGTGGGCCCACCATCCATTGCACCACATCACCTCTCAGTGTGCATAGCAATCCTTCTGTAGATATAGTTATGCCCACTTTTCCAGATAATGAAACTAGGCTCAGAATGGCCAAGTGACTGGCCTGAGGTTGTAAAGTTGGAAAGTTTTATAGGTGGGATTTGAATTCTAGGTCTATGTTGACTCCACGTCCAACACTCTTTCCACTATCCTACACTGACTCTCAGTGTGTTCATGGAGATCCAGGCAGTGATGGGAAAAAGACGCCTTCAAGATTCATTTGATTTCTTTTCAAATCAAAACCTGCCTCAGTGAAAAGAAATCTCCTGGAAGAAAGAAGTTCCTCAAACACCCTCATGGGAACAGGAAACCTAAAAACAAAGGAGAAGAGTTTAAAATCAAAACAAAACAAAACAAACAAAAAAAAAAAACAGGGAGCTGGCACACAACAGTCCAGAGGGAGAGGAGGTGGGGAGGAAAAAAAATGAGTCACAGACAACACAATACAAATTAGGAGACTCATAGAACCTGGAAACAAAAAGAAGAACTAAGTGTAAATACCCAAGTTAAATACCTTCTTCTGTCAGAAAAGGGGGGAAAAAAACCCCAGCAGTGGAGATCCTTGCCAACAAACGTAGATAATAAGAAGTCTCGTTTCTCTTGTGCTTTATGACTTACAGAACTCTTTGCTGATCACAGCCCTTGGAAGGAGGTAGTTTCAGCATTATTATCTCCATTTTTCAGAGATGGTAACTGAGTTTTAGAAAGATTATGTGTCTTGCCCCTCACCACACAGCTAGGAAATGTGAGTTGGGACTTGAAACCTAGACACTTTCCATTATGTCTAGTTTCTATTTAGGAAAAAGAATTTTTGATTTTTTTTTAAGTTCTGTTTTAGTGTGTTTATTCTTCAAGTGTTCTCAAATATGGTTCAGAAGAGGAAGCAAAATTTCTAGAGCCAGAGGACTTGGGTTTGAATCTAGCCATTGACTTGTATAACCTTGGACATGTCATTTCCCCTCTTTAAGACTCAATTTCCTTAAATGTAAAATAATAAGGCTGAATTAGATTGTAACTAAGTTCCCTTTTAGATCTGAGAAGAAAACTTGAGTGCTACCTCCATTAAAAATAAATAAAATTTGGGTAAAAAATAAATACAAATTTCAAGTAATCTAGCTCTAGGTATGGGGGATGAATCAGACCGTAATGGCCTTCAAAACCTAGAATATTTTGCACGTAACTAAAATTCCCTATACACACAAAACCATAACCTTGCCTCAAATTTATTCTTGGAACAAATATTTAGTAAGTACCTATGGTGACCAGAACTGTACTGGATACTGGGGTAGACACAAAGGTTCTAGAGGACAAGGTTCCTGCCTGCATAGAACTTACAGCCCAGTAGCAGGATGACCTAAACATAGAAAACTGTAATTGACAACATTAACTAGGTACATTTTGGGGTGGGGATGACTGAAGGGGTGGCCAGACCTGTGATTTTACTAGGCTGGAAAAATCCCAATGTGGAAACACTACAGATCCAAGAAACTTCTCTGATTTGTAGTTGAAGAGCTGTGGCAGTGAAAAGTAATGATTTGTGCATGATCACATAGGCAATATTTGGAGAAAATGTACATAACAATTATTACTTTTAGAAAGAATAAATTCATCATTATCAAACAAGAGTTGGGTTCAGAATGTTAATGGCTTTCTGGAAGAGAGATGGTCTCTCCTTGTTCCATCAAGAAGAAAGACAAAGTACAAGCATGTCCTTTCCCCCCATATCCAAAACATTAGTCAAAACCAAAGATGGAAAGTTGAATCCTTGAAATACTGGGGAAGAAAATGAGTAGAATATGAGAGTAAGAATGCCAGGAGTTTTTGTGGATAATAAGATAATCTTTCAAAACTTCCATGAATCTGTGATCTCATCGATAAGGTTGAGTCATTTCAGTTGTGTCCAATACTTAATGACCTCATTTGGGGTTTTCTTAACAAAGATACGGTAGTGCTTTACCATTTCCTTCACCAGGTCATTTTACAGATGAGGAAACTGAGGCTTGTCCAGGGTCACATAGCTAGGAGGTGTCTGAGACCACATCTGAACTCAGGAAAATGAGTCTTCCTGACTCCAGCCCTGGTACTCTATCTACTGCACCACCTAGCTGCCCATCTCATTAAGATGGACTCTCTATCTGTAATGGTACAGATCCCATCCCAAAAGTGCTCATGATCATAGACTTCTTGACTCATAGTCGAGGAACCGGAAGGGACCTTATAGGTCATTTGGCCCAACTCCCTCGCTTCACAAGGATACTAAAGCCCTGAGAGTTCAATGATTTGTCCGAGGTCACGCAGGTAGAAAGAATGGCAGATAGAAGATTTAAATCTTGGCCGTCAGGCACTAAATTCAGCAGTCTTTCGCATGTAGCATTCTGCCTTCTTATCCTATATGACTCTAATCCATGTCCTTCTATAAATTGACCATAAGGGGAACATCCAGTATAGTGGAGGCCTTCCTCTAGATCTCTTAAAATTGATAAATATATCAATAGTATATTTGGGTATTCATAAGTTGATCCTTACTCTCACTATATGACTGGTCCACTTTCATTTTCCAATCCCATAACTCTCTATCTAATGACATCTCTTACTCCTAAGAAATTACTTCCTTTTAATATGTTGCAGACTACTAACACCCACCATGTATCTCTTCAATGCCATTTAAAGTACCTGAACTTTACTTCTCCAGAGAGTGTGGTATTCCATAACTCATAATCACAAAGCAACAAAGAAAGAAGAATTAATACTAAAAAGATGGACCTTTGATTCAAGGAAAAGCTTGAAATCATTAAAAGCATTGTGCAGTTACCCAAAGGGAATCCAAACAAATATCTTCCCATTTCATTCTGAGCCCTGTTCATTCTCCATTTTGAATATCTATGCAAGATAGATGAAGTGATAAAACATTAGGACAGGTTATATATTCAACTATATATCAGTATTTGGGTAATAGATAACTTTCATCCACTTGATTTTTCTTGTATGGATAGGCTACAGTTTAGCCACTAGACCCTTTTGAGTGAATATAGAACTCATTTAAGGGACCCTACAGTGTACTGGAGCTTGATAAAATTATCATAATAACAAATTGGAGCATCTGGAGGATTTTTCTATCTATATGGAATTCCTCTTTAATTTGGACTCTGCACTTACAGCATCCACAACATTGGCAAAGGCCCTTAGCAAGCATGCTTTATGCCTTAATTGATATTAATAACCTCAGGGTCATCTTACTAAGCTTTTATACTACTTTGATTAGATCTCTGGAGACACCTTATGTAATTTTGACATGTGGATGAGAAATACTGAGATGAAAGAAAACCTGTAACAGGGAATTTTGCTCTACCAAGCACTATAGTCATTGTCAAAGACAAGGCAGAATTATTTGACACTTACTTTGCTTCAGCTTTCCCGGCCAATGAAAATGGTCTTTGTACTAGAAGGGACAGAGGAAAAATGGTAAATGAAATTTACCTGCAACTAAAGCAAAGGATTGGAAAAAGTCAAGTATCTTAATTTTTTAAGTGGAATAGAATAGAGACTACATTTAATAGGCCAAGAAGTTTGGTTTCTATTCATACAAAATTCTAGAGTTATCATAAAGGGAACAGTTTTTGAACATTTAGAATATGAAGTCATGGTTGCAAATGGTTTCATTAAACCATTCATGGTTTCATTAAAAACATGCAATGCCAAACAAACCTCATTTAGGTTTATTAGACTGGCTTGAAGCAGATTGATATAGTGGAGAGAAGACTGGATTAGGGAAGTTATGACTTTGACACAAACTAACTGTGGGATCATGGGTAAAGCATTTAATATCTCCACGTCCCAGGAAAAACGCTATAAGATTTTAAATTACAAATGAGTTGCCAATATGTATCAGTGGATGGAGTTTCCATAGCATGAGTTCCTCATACTCATGAAATCACAGGTCCAATGCCTCCTACCCCTCCAAAAAATTGTAATTAAAAAAAGCTAGATTGAGAATTAAGGGGTATGCTATAGATATAATCTACTTAGAATTTAGCAGTACATTTGACAAATTATCTCACTCAAACTAAGCTTGTACAAAAGATAGAGAGATGTGGGGGAAAAGGGAAGGAAATAAGCATTTATGTAGCACCTACTATGTGCCAAGTACTATCCTAAGTGCTTTACAAATATTTTCTCATTTTATACACCCAGCAATCCTGCAGAAAGGGTGTTATTATTATCTATAGTTGAGAAAATTGAGGGAAACAGAAGTTAAGTGACCTACCCAGAGTCACATAGCTAATAAGTACCTGGCACAGGATTTGGATTCAAGTCTTCCTGACTCCAAGCCCAGTGCTCTATTTGCTGCTCCATCTAGCTAGATCTAATGATGGTAAATAAAGTGGATTTGGAACTGATTGAATGATCAAACTCAATGTCAACTTGTAAGGAATTTTCTAGAATAGTACCTCAAGAATCTGTGCTTTGTCCTATGCTGTTTGACTTTTTTTTTT
>NW_020954548.1:11722330-11737029 GCF_900497805.2 Vombatus ursinus
AAAAAAACTAATAAAGGTCCTACAAGGAAGGAAGGAAATAAGTATTTATTAAGTTCCTACTATGTGTTCAGCACATAGTATCTAAGCCCTTTACACTAAGTATACTAGGTACTAAGCACTTTACAAATATTATCTATCTCAGTTAATCCTCAAAACACCCCTGAGAGGTATGTTTTGTTATTAGTCCCATTTTATAGAGGAGGAAACCGAGGTAGAAGGAGGAGAAGTGATTTGTCCAGGGACTAATGACAACAGTAATGCAGATATAAACAAGATCCAAGCATAAGAATTCATAGCAAAGCTTCAATGCTGGAATAAAACAAACTTGAAGTCAATTATGTGTCTGAAGCTGGATTTGGACTGTCTTCCTGGTTCCAGGCCCAGCGCTCTGTCCACCGCACCACCTAGCCACCTAGCTGCCTTGAGAAGAGATGATGAAATATACTGCCGTCCTCTTAATTCCAAGGTAGGTCACACTTATGGTAGAATGTAGTCTATATCGTCAGATGATTTCACCATATTAGGTGTTTTTCTTTGTTACAGGGGAATAGCAAGAGAAAGAGTATTTCCAGAAGTGATTGTGACATAAAAACAAAAGGGGTATAAATTAAATTTACTCTTGAAATACCCACCACCACAAATACTACAATTATGTCATAGTAAACTTTGGGCTTTAACCTTAAAGGGGCTCTGAAAACCAGCTGAGAACATTGGTTCAAAATAGGACTAGAGATGATGATTTATGTCTCCCTCAATATTAATATCTGGTACCATCCCTCCACCCAAGTGACAAGAAAATAGGCAAGACTAAATTGAGTTCCAAGGCAAATTTAGAAAACCATTGTGCCTCAACAAGGGGGAAGAGTCAAACCCATCTTCCTCTATCCCACTTGGGAAGATGATCTCTGCCTGCCACAAATAAACAGATTATGCAACAGGCAGACTAGAACAAAAAAACTTAACTCGATAATTTTAGCTGTTGACACTAACATTTTTGCAATTCAAGCCTAAACTTGGAGTGAGGATATGTCCTCAACTTCTTTTGATGTCAAATATGCAGCTTGGACATCAATTTAAAAAATAATTACAGAACAATGGATGGAACCCTCCTCATTTTTCTAACATAAGCTCTTCGAGACAAAGAGGTTCCTCCCAATCCACCCTGCGTCTCTGCATGCTCTCCTCTCCCCACAGGGAAACGATGTTTCTTTTTTTTTCAAGAACAAGCAATAATCAGTGCCCAAACGTGATTTATAATTTCAAGAAGAAATTAAGGCCTGAAACATGAGTGGAAACAGAAATGGAGAAGAAGCATAAGATGAATCAAGTATTTATTAAGACCTTTGATGGTCTCGGTTTTAATTTCATAGTGTAAATTCATGGGCAAATCGCTTAATCTCTCTGAGCCTCCATTTGCTCATCTCTAATGGGGATAATGAAATGTAAACTTCTAAACCACAAGGTAAGGACCAAATGAGTAATAATAACTCCTAAAAACTTCTATGAAGTAAGTGATGACCACATATGTAAACAAACCACGTTATGAATCACAAAGGGCTATATAATTGTTAGCTCTTTTATTATTATCAATTTTATTCATGCTACCTATTAAAGATAGGGGCAGAAGAGTTAAAAACTGGATGAAAATCTTTGTAGAAAATTTCTCTAAAAAAGATATGATACCCAAGAGATATAGGAAATTGAAGGAGGAAGCATGGTACTGAACAAAGTGCTGGATTTGGAGTCAGGAAAATCTGGATTGAAGTATCACCTCTGTCCCTTGCTATGTGACCATGTGAATCTTCAGTGCTTAGTAAATGCTTAATAAATACTTTTTTCAATCATTCATTCATGGTTCCCAAATCTATATGTCCAGGCCTAATGTCTCTTCTGAACTACAGTCACGAAACACTGATTTCCTACTTAACAACAGCTCTCTCTGGATGGCCCATAGAAATCTCAGATCAAACAGATCCAAAACAGAACCTACCGTATTTTCCCCAAACCATCAATTCGTGTCTAAACTTCCCCATTCTTTCAAGAGTACCACCATCTTCTAGTCACCCAAGCTCACAACCATGAATCCTATCTCCATTTTTTACATTCCCTCATAACCTCTCCCCCATCTAATCAAGTGCCAAATCTTATCAATTCCATCTCATCATCCTTCATATTCATCCCCCTCTCTCTACTCACATATCCACCATCTTACTTCAGATCCTCATCACTTCTCATCTGGACTAGATTGTGAACTCTTTGGGGGCAGGGATTATGTTTCACCTTTCTTTGTATCCCTAGTGCATCTCATGGTGGCTGGCACTTGTGTTTGTTGTTGCTGTTCAGTCATGTCCAACTTTTCATGACCGCATTTGGGGTTTTCTTGGCAAAGATACTGGAGTGGTTTGCCATTTTCTTCTCCAGCTCATTTTACAGATGAGGAAACTGAGGCAAACAGGGTGAAGTACCTTGCCTTGGGTCACACAGCTAGTAAGTGTCTGAGGACAGATTTGAACTCACGAAGGTGAGTCTTCCCAATTCTAAGACCAGTGTTCTATCCACTGCACCACCTAGCTGCCCTGCTTGGTACATAGCAACTGCTTAATAAATGTCTGTTGACTTGAATCACTTGACTTACTCTCCCTGTTTCCAACCTTCTTCTTCAGTTGATCTTTCATATAGTTGCCAAATTGATATTCTTAAAATATATGACCATATGGCCTCAGACCAAACACTTGACACTTACTAGCTGTGTGACCCTGGGCAAGTCACTTAACCCCAATTGCCTCACCAAATATATATATATATATATATATGACCATAACACCTCATCTTCTACTCAAAAATCTTCAAAGATACCTTGTAAGATCAAATGCAAAAAGCTCAGCCTGACTTTTAAGGCTTTCTCTAATCTCCTACTTCCCTGCCTGGGTATTATTTCATATTATTCGACCTCATATAGTCTCCATTCCAGTCAAACTGGCCTGCTAGACATTCTCCACACAGAACAGTGATTGCTTCAGCTCTGCACCTCTGTGCATTCAGTCCTCCATGAGTGGAAAATGCATTCCCTTGTCATCTCTGCCCATCAGGGGCCATAACTGGGCTTAGGTGCCACATCCTTTACGAGGCCTCGTCTGATTCCTTCCGTTTTCAGCACTGTTTCTCTCATGAAATTGATTTTAAAATTTACTTTATATTTTGTACCTACTCATTTGTATACTTATTTACCCTGTTATTTACACCTCAAAAATTAGATTAGCTACAAAAGCATGATTTATTGTTTTGTTTATTGTCCAGACTTAAGAATGGCAGTTAGGTGGCACAGCAAATAGAATGCCAGGCCTGGAATCAGGAAGACTCATTTTCCTGAGTTCAAATCTGGCCTCAGAGGCTCACTAGCTCTGTGACCCCGAGTAAATCACTTACTCCTCTTTGCCTTACTTTCTGCATCTGTAAAATGAACTGGAGAAGGACATGGCAAAGCACTTCAATGTCTGCCAAGAAAACTCTAAATGAGGTCACAGAGAGTGGTACGTGACTAAAATGACTGAACAACAAGAACAAAAAAACCTGAGAAAGTGATGGAAAAATGCTAATAATGCAGATTAAACTTTAAAGTGTTCTATTTGTATGTTTGTTTGTTTTTTCCGGTCAGTTTGTTAAACATTTACCTGCACATACCTGCTTGTACCTAGTAGGAATGTAATAAATTTTTGTTAAATTGAATTAGTTACTTTTATTCTTTCATTGCCTTAAAAAATTCAGGATGGGAGGGGGGCAAATGTTTGCTAATGCACAGTTCTTCAAACTCGGAATCAGAAAACCGGGTCTCAGTCTCATCACCATAGGCACATTGCAAAGTCATGCATTTTCAACATTGGGAGTGATCCAGCAGAGAATGGATGGGCCCTTTGTGACTTGGGACAAAGCACTTTCCCTTTCTGGGTTTCAGCTTCCTTACCTATAAAATGAGGTGGCTAGAATCTATCTATCTTGGGCATTTCTAGCTCTAAATCCTATGATCTTACTAATTAAGCCCTTGTTTACTTATCTATAAAATTAATATAATAATACTTCTAATACCAATAACTAGAGTCAATTGAGTAGTAGAGTGGATAAAATGCTGGACCTGGAGTCAAGAAGACCTAGTTGGGCAAGTCATTTAACCACTGTCTACCTCATCTGCAATATGGGAATAACAGCAGCACCTATACAGGTCACTCAACCTCTGTCTGCCTCAGTTTCCTCATCTGTAAAAAGGGGGTCAAATGGTTGGGAGGATCAAATGAGGTAATATTTATAAAGTGCTTCACAAAAGTACTATATAAATGTGAGTTATTATTATTATCATTTCCTAGGTTATTGACATAATGCATGTGAAGCATTGTGTAACCTTCTAGTTACTTTATCAATGTTGTCTACTATTGTCATAAATCCAACTCAAAGGGGACAATGCAAAGTGTTGAAATGTTTTTCCTATTCATTCATTCATTCATTCATTCATTCATTCATTCAAGGATACCTCTCTTCTGAAAAAAGTAATCTGTCATCTTCCACTTGCCCAGATTTGATCCATTACTTTCTTATTTCTGAAAACTGTCACAAATGCTATGGTGAGTTGAAAGATTATAGAATATCATAGCTGAAAAGGCCCAAAGAGATCTTATTGATCAAGGAAAATGTGAAGTCACATTTCCTAATTGCATGGGACAGAAAGGTAATAAACATTACTGCCCTCGAGGTCAAGGAGGACAAATGCTTGATTGGCTGCTCAAGATTTTAGGCAACTTGCATAAAAATGTTGCCAGGGATCTATAGGTGCAAAATGGTGCATATGCTATCAGACACAATTGCTGAAATGCTTTGTTTTGCTAACATGCTTTCACGGGGGGAGATACCCAGAAATTACTTTGATGTAAAAATAAAAGCATTGATAAAATGTATCATTAAAGAAAAATAAATTGATTCAGAGATTGAAGAGCCAGACATCCAAAATGTATCTTCAGGATTCTATGATTTCAGATTCAGGGACTAGATAACTGATAAGAGGATAGATACACATATCATGGACTGTCATCATAGACATTATAGACATATCATCAGATCCTTAAGAGCAGGAACTGTCTTTTGCTTTTCTTTAAGCCCAGTGCTTAGCAGAGTAGTAGGTATGTAATAAATACTTGTTGACTGCCTGACAGATCACACAATTTTATAATTGAAAAGGACTTCACAGATCATATAATCCAATTTATACCTGATCAAGCATCTCTTCTACATTTACTAACAAATGATAATCCAGACCTTCAATGAAGGAGGACCCACTAATTTTAACCCAACTCATTCCACATCAGAATAGCTCTAAACTAAGACATTCTTTTTTTTAAAGTCTTATTTCTTTATTTTTTTGTTTTCAACATTTACCTCCACAAGATTTTGAGGTCTAAATTTTCACCCCATCTCACCCCTCCCCCTACCCCAAGGTGGCATGCATTCTAAATACCCCTTCCCCTAGTCTGCCTTCCCTTCTATCTCTCTCCCCCTTCTCTTATCCCCTTCCCCTTCTATTTTCCTGTAGGGCAGGATGGATTTCTGTACCCCATTTCCTGTATTTCTTATTTCCCAGTTGCATGTGAAAACATTTTTTTTAAACATGTGTTTTTAAAACTTTGGGTTCCAAATTTTCTCCTTTCCTCCCTCCCCACCCACCCTCATTGATAAGGCAAGCAACTAAATATAGGTTATATATGTGCAGTTATGCAAAACACTTCCATAGTAGACACACTGTGAAAAACTAACTCTATTTCCCTTAATCCTGTCCTGCCCACCCATTTATTCTATTCTTTCTTTTGACCCTGTCCCTCCTCAGAAGTATTTGCTTCTGATTACTCCCTTTTGCAATCTACCCTCCTCTCTATCATCCCCCTACTCTCTTGTCCCCTTCCCACCCCCCATTTTCCTGTAGGGTAAGGAAGATTTCCACACCCAATTGAGTGTGTGTGTTATTCCCTCCTTAAGTCAAATCCTATGAGAATAAGATTCACTCATTCCCTCTCACCTTCCCCCATTTCCCCTCCACTGTAAGAGCCTTTTCTTTTCTGTTTTTTTTTTGTGTGTGGGATAATTTACCCCATTCTACCTCTCCCTTTCTCCTTCTCCTAGTATATTCCTCTCTCACCCCTTAATTTTATTCTCCAGATATGACCCTTCATTTTCAACTCACCCTGTGCCTTCTCTCTATCTATCTATATCTATACATGCGTACATATAATTTTTTCCCCTCCAACTACCCTAATACTGAGAAAGGTCTCATGAGTTACAAATATCATCTTTCCACGCAGGAATATAAACAGTTCAACCTTAACAAGTCTCTTATGATTTTCTCTTTCCTGTTTACCTCTTCATGTTCCACTTGAGTCTTGTATTTGAAAATCAAATTTTCTATTCAACTCTGGTCTTTTCATCAAGAATGCTTGAAAGTCCTCTATTTCACTGAATGACCATTTTTTCCCCTGAAGGATTATAGTCAGTTTTGCTGGGTAGGTGATTCTTGGTTGTAATCCTATCTCCTTTGCTCTCTGGAATATTATATTCCACGTCCTACTGTCCCTTAATGTAAAAGCAGCTAAATCTTGTGTTATCCTGATTGTGTTTCCACAATACTTGAATTGTTTCTTTCTGGCTGCTTGTAATATTTTCTCCTTGACCTAGGAACTCTGAAATTTGGCTACAATATTCCTAGGAGTTTTCCTTTGGGGATCTCTTTCAGGAGGAGATGGGTGGATTCTTTCAATTTCTGTTTTGCCATCTGGTTCTAAAATATCAGGACAGTTTTCCTGGATAATTTCTTGAAAGATGATGTCTAGGCTCTTTTTTTAATCATGGCTTTCAGATAGTCCAGTAATTTTTAAATTCTCTCTCCTGGATCTATTTTCCAGGTCAGCTGTTTTTCCAATGAGATATTTCACATTGTTTTCTAATTTTTCATTCTTTTGGATTTGTTTTACAGTGTCTTGATTTCTCATAAAGTCACTAGCTTCCAATTGCTCTATTCTAATTTTTAAGGAAGTATTTTCTTCAGTAATCTTTTGGACTTCCTTTTCCATTTGGCCAATTTTGCTTTTTAGGGCATTCTTCTCCTCATTGGCTTTTTGGACCTCTTTTGCCATTTGGGTTAGGCATTTTTTAAGGTGTTATTTTCTTCAGTATTTTTTTGGGTCTCCTTTAGCAAGCTGTTGACTTGTTTTTTCATGATTTTTTTGTATCACTGTCAGTTTTTTCTCTACTTCTCTTACTTGCTTCTCAAAATCACTTTTGAGCTCTTCCAAGGCCTGGGATTGATTCATACTTTTCTTGGAGGCTTTGGATATAGGAGCTTTGGCTTTGTTGTCTTCTTTTGGTTGTATGTTTTGATCTTCTTTGTCATAAAAGTAAGATAATATAGTCCGACTCTTTTTGTGCTGCTTACTCATGATCCCGGCCAATTACTTGAGTTTTAAACTCTTTGTTAAGGTAAAAGTCTGCTTCCAATGTGAAGAGTGTACTGTCCCAAGCTTCAGAGGTTTGTACAGCTGTTTTCAGAGATACTTCTAGGGACTTGTAAATTTTCAGTTCTTCCAAGGTGGTATGATAAGGGGCGAGGTGTTTTCTCTCCATGGCCACAACAAGCTCTACCATGCCAGAGCTCCTCCTTGCCCCAGGGCCGCCCCTCAGAACTGTGACCAAGATCTAAGCACTGGTAAAGCAAGAGATTCCTGCCTCAGCACTGGCAAAGAGATCCTTGCAATCCCCCTCTTATCAGCCACTCGATTCCCCCTCAGTCTGTGGGCCAGAAGCTCAGGAAAAAGCCGCCGCCCCGGGCCGCACTCAAGATTTGCAGCTGAGACCCAGCTCCTCTCTCACCGCAGTCACAGACTTTTCCAACTGACCTTCTAAGTTGTCTTTGGCGTTCCTGGGTTGAGAAGTCTGGAAACCACCACAGCTACCCACGATTCAGTCCTCTGAGGCCTGCTCCAGGGTCACTGCAGCCTGTGCGCCCACACCAAACTGCACTCCTCTCCCCGCCCAGCACAATATACCTTTCTGATCAACCATCCTGGCTGTCTTGGGCTGGAAATTTGTTTCACTCTGTCTTTTTGTGGGTTCTGCTGCTTTAGAATTTGTTTAGAGCCATTTTTTTAGGAATTTGGAGGGCTTTGCGAGAGAGCTCAAGACAGTCACTGCTTTCCCTCCACCGTCTTGGCTCCCAAGACATTCTTTTCAAAGTTAAGAATTGTTTTCTTACATTGAGCCAAACTTTGTATTTTTGTAACTTCAATCCATTGTTCTTAGTTCTGCACTCTGACCCTACAAATACCTACAGACAATGACGGTATCATCACCAATCTTCATCTCTCAAGGCTAAATATTCCCATTTCTTTTCACCAAGTGTCATACGACACAACTCTGTGTCCCCTCACTATCCTGGCTGCTCTCCTTTGGACATGTCCCAGTCTTTCAATTACCTTCCTAAATCATGCTTCCAAGAATTAAAACAATACTCCAAATGTGGTCTCCCCTAGGGAAGACTCCATTGGAAATATCAATAACTTCTTTCTGAATACGATGATTCAATTAATGTAGCCTAAGATACCATTTGCTTTCTGGGATGCCATGATACACTAGTGATGCATACAGAGCTTGTAGTGCACGAAAATTCCTAATTCTATTAAAATGCTTGTTGAATGACATGAACTGTTGCCTGGCCACGTCTCCTTTATCCTACATTCATGCATTTGATTTTATAAATGCAAGGGGGGAGGGACTTTCCATTTTTCTCTATTGTACATCATCTTGCTAGATTTGATTCATCTTCACAGCCTGTTGGATCTTGATATATATTGACTCCATCAGCCAGTAAGTTAGCTATCTTTCCCAGTTTCATGCCATCTAGAAATTTGACAAGCATGCCATTTATATCTTTCTCCAAGTAACTGATTTATATGCCTCAGGAAACCATGTGCAATGAAGGATTTCCTGGGCCATGCCTCCTGGATCCATTGGAGATGTTCTAGAAATAGGCCTCCTGGATCAGAGGAGGCATGCCTGGACCCAGGAGATTAGTTCCTAGATCCCACAGAACAGTTCCCATCCTAAGCAGAAGTTGGGGCCATGGATCAACAAAGATTAAAGCCTTGATTGGGAGCAGGAAACCTGGACTTTGCCCTTCACTGGTACATATGTTACTTAAGCAGACCAGACATTTGTGGGGAAGGCTCTACTTTCTATGATTTTAGTGCCTTCCTGAGACTGGGCCATCTCAACTATATGGTAGTATTTTAAGTTTGGATGACAGTGTAAGTGCCTGGGGAGGGTGGGTCTCACCAGAAAGGACTGTTTGATTCTGATAATCCCAAGTTGTTTCCTTTTGTTTGGGCAGGAGAGGAAACCAGGATAGTACTCTGAAATCTTAAGAACTTAAGTCTTAAGATCTTTGGGAGGTAGTAATTCACTAAAGTGGGAAGGAGAGTTGTCACAACTGTTTTATCAATTTGGGTTCTAGTCTCTCATTTTCATCTGATTAAATCTGCCTATATTTGATGTTTCATTAGCCTAACTTTGGACAGCTAGATAGTACAGGGGATGGAGTGCCAGGCCTAAAGTAAGGAAGATCCTCTTCCTGAGTTAAAATCTAGACTCAGACACTTACTGACTGTGTGACCCTGGGCAGGTCACTTGACTCTGCCTCAGTTTCCTCATCTGTAAAATGAGCTGGAGAAGGAAATGGCAAACCACTGCAGTATCTTTGCCAAAAAAAACCCAAACGGGGCCACAAAGAGTCAGAAACAACTGAAATGACTGAACTGAATGTAGCCTTACTTCTTGCTTTGGGGCTGAAGGCGTTTACATTTTTGTTGTCAGGGCATAAAGACAGGCCAAATTCTGATTTTCCTAGGGAAAACCTGGGTGGGAATGGGGTACAATCCAAAGAATGTAATTAATAAAAGGCCCCCAAGATTCAACCCAGTCACTGTAAACTTAGAGCCTTGGTTCCGGGCCATCGGTTACAACTATAATACAAAATGATACATATTAAGTGAATAAGAAAGCTGCAAGCTGATTACTTCATTCTCACTACCTCCACCTCAAAGCAGGGGACGATCATGGATAAGGTAGGAGTCAAAGGGATTTGGCTAGGTCTGGCAATGGGGGGAACCATTTTTTCCCCATTGCAAGTCCTGTTTCTCCCACAACATCACTTTCTGCTATTATAGGGCAACCTGGGTGTGTCTCACATAGCTGTTTACAGTTCAAAACCAGAAATATTGCATTACATCGCCATGAGGGGAAGCACAGAAATATGAAAACCCAGCCTAGAGCTGTATTCCTCTGGGTATCTCTGTTATGGAGTGTGAGAGATGTCCATGTGCTTGTTAATGAGTTGTTCCTGAGGAGGGCATGAAAGGCACGGCTAACAGCTGGAAGGTTAAGGGGAGGACAGAACATGTGTGTTGGGCAGGCTAGGGCCCACTGGTCAGTTTCCTAGTAGATTTTCATTCCATACATGATGGCTCCCCTCTGTACCCATCTAAATCCTCTCCTGCTCTGCTCAGCACACGCGAAATCAAGCATAAAGCTGAATGGCTTGGAGGATGTTGATTTTATTTGGAATGTTAGAAGTAGTACATTGTATGAGAGTGACATGGATCTAATTATTTTTGTCAGGGCAGGCACTTTCAGAAATAAACACTACGGATGTGAATGAATGGTAGAGCTAAAATGTGGCATCACTATAGCCATATTTTATATAGTCTTTTATTCAAGGGACGAACGTCTTACAAACACCATTCCTCCTTTCATCCAGGCTTATGATCAGTGAAGATGATTGTTTCTAGTTTTCAAATAGGGACACTCAACAAGATGCTCTTATGTCCTAGGCTTACACATTGAAATCAGCAGCTGAGTTAGGAGTCAAAACCAGGAGTCCCAGCATCTGCCCACTCTCCCCATCCCAGCAAGATACCAAAATCCAATTCAATTCAACATTTGCTAATTGGCTACCATGTATAGAAATGAACGAAAACTATTATAACTTCAGAAAGACATTAAACGTTGTCTAAATGGTACAAACTAATATGCCATTAAATAAAATTATAATAAGGTATACACATAATAATAACAGCTCAAATTTATAGAACACTTTAAGGTTTCCAAAGTGCTATGTTTGCAATAACCCTATGAGTTGGGTAGTGTGAGAATTATTATTCCCATTTTACAGATAAAGAAACTAAGGCTTAGCAAGTTTAAGTGATTGTAAGTACTTAGAGTGGGGATTTGAATCTATTTCTTACCCCAAACTTATTACTCTTACTAATAATCTATCCTCAATTTAGAAGAGAACATTTGTCACTGCAGAGAAGATGTGATATATTATGTTAATTAACATCCACATAGTGTATTATATCTGGTCCTCTTCTGACAGAATAGGTTTTTAAGGCATTGAATAAATTCCAGTAGACTCTTAAGTCTCCTCAAGGGCAAAGGACCATTTCTTCTGTGTCTTGGTATTTAGTACAGTTCCCAGCCAAAAAAAAAGCATTTAATAAATGCTTATTTAGTGAGATATTATCTTAAAGTGCTTTGTAAACTTTAAAGTGCTGTGTAAGTAATAGCTATTTTTATCATTATTTTTACTGAGGTCACCAAATACTCAGTGATGGATTGTGTGTCTGTTGTCAGATGGCCCATCTACCTATGTCCTAAGAGATCATACAATTTGCATGCAAGGTGATTAATCTTTCCCCGAGACAACTCACAACCAAAAGACCACAAGGAGAGGGTTATGAGCTGCATTAGTAGAGGGAACAACCACACCAACCAATTCAGAGATCCTCAGAAATTGAAGGGAAGTAAGTCACCTTGGTACAGAAGGCAGGCAAGCTAAACTTTGGTATAGTTACCAAAGACAGCAGGTACTCAGACAACGTAAATTCCTCAGCTGTTCAAACTAGCCTTTCAGGAGAAATGGTAGTGTTCCAGAGGCTCTTAAAACATGGAAAGAATCGTGTTTCTAGTCCTTATTTTCTTTCAGTGGCCCCTTACCTTCTCCACCCCTAAAGACTCAGCCCCATCCTGGCTCTGTGATCACTCAAAGCTCTTGCGTAGGGGGAAAACCACCTATTGATTTGTAACTCAGGAGGTTTATTACCAAGTCAAACTTGCTGCCACTCTCCTTCTGACCTGGATCTCAAATTCGATTCAACAAGCATACATTAAGCTCCTATTGCACACACAAGCCTATATGAGCTTTTTCTTCCTTCCTTCTTTCCTTCTTTTGTTCCTTCCTTTTCCCACACATATTGCAGTGCCTTGCACGTAGAAGGTACTTAATAAATATTTCTTTAATTGAATTGTGTTTCTGTTTTCCTGTGTTGTATGTCCGGAGAGAAAACTCTCATATCATATCATATGGAAGTGTTTTAAAATTCTTGAGTTTCTAAGGCACAGAATACCTCAAAGTTATGGGGGTGTTGAGTATGTCACAAGGTCAATGATGGTACCTGTGGAACACTTCCCTATTTTCTTTAACATACCCATATCATATCATGGGATTCTGATAGAGGTCAGAGAGACTCCAAGTGGCCTGAAAGAAACCTTGGAGCTCATCTAGCCCGAACCACTTATTTCACAAATAAGGAAACTGAGGCTCAGAATAAAGAAGCAACTTGGCCAAGATCACATAGGATTCTGGCAGAGACAAACAAATCTGGTAGCAGTGTACAAGACAGCAGAAAAAGGAGTGGCAGACTTCCAACTAAAGAGATCCCTTTTGAGGAGGGAAAAAAAAAAAAAAACTTTTAAATGACCCAAACAAACCCTCTTCTTCTCTGACATTAGCATTTATACAATGCATGCAGGAAACAATACAATTAAGGAAATGTGGGCCATTCACAAACACAGACATTCCCAGGTCCTTTTCTGAGAGCCCATCTGGAAATTGATCCCTATTAATAATCCTTCCGGGAAACTAGTCCTTTCCTAAAGGAAGGGAGAAGAAATTTTGCATGTTAGAAAAGTCTTCTGTCCTTCAATTCATGTTACCTCTATAGCACAAATCCTTCCTCATGCTCATAATTATCACTCTCTCCAAATGTTCACAAAGAAAAACCCATTTTCACCACAAACTAAAAACACCAACCCAAAATGTAATAATAATAATAATAACTAGTATTAATATAGCACTAGTATAGATTTACAAATATTATCTCATTTGATCCTCACAACATCCCTGAGAGTTGTGTTATCCCTATTTTGCAACTGAGGAAACTGAGGCAGGAATTGATTAGGTGATTTATCTAGGGTCACACAGCTTGAAAACATCTATGGCCAGATTTGAACGCAGATCTTCCTGATTCTAGGTCTAGCTGTCTGTCCACTGCACCATGTAGTTACCAATGCAAATTCAAGCCAATGCAAATTTGAGCCAATGCAAAATTTCATCTTTTTTTTTTTTTTTTTGTGGGGAGTAGATTTAGCCACTGAGAGATGCAGAGAGGTACATAGGAAAGTGAATTGACTTGGTAAGAGGGGAACCTGAAATCTGGTCCCAAGTGAACACTAACATGCCATGTGCCTTCAGGCAAGTCACTTCCCCTTAGAGTCCTCAGCTTCTTCAACTTTGGGGATAAAAATGTTCAACAAGGTCATCTCTAATGTCCCTTCCAGCTCTAAATCATATGATATGAGAAGAGTATTATACTGAGACTCTGAAAACATGGATTTTAGTCTCCGCTCTGCCAATAATTAGCTGTGTGACCTTGGACAAGTCACCTGTTCTCTCTGGGCCTCCATTTACCCTTCCATAAAATCAAGGCTTTGGATTACATGTTTTTAAAAGGAGCTTTTTTTTTAATCATTTAACTCTATTATATAAAGGCTCCTTGAGATCTCACTCTTCTCTTGGAAGAAGGGAGAAAATATTAGGCTCTATTACTAAGGTGGACCCTTGGTTTGAGTTCAAAACATTAAAGTCACTGTGACATGACAATGTAGGAGAAGGATTAAAGATAAGTGACAGGATGCCTAGAAGAAGGTCCTCCTCTATCACACCTGTGACAGCAAAACTATGTTTAGCTTCAACTATTTTCTGGATGTTTAATAGTTAATAATCTCTCAGAAAAAAAATGAAAGGATAGAAAATTCAAAACAACTTCCTAATCACTTCTAAATGCACCTAATTCTTCTCTCTGACCCTCCCTACCCACCCCACCCCCCACTCCCTTCATCTTTGAGATTTTTCTGAGATAGCTATGACTGTGTGGCATGTGAGCCTTTCCCACCCCACTAAAGGTCTGGTATGCACAGGTATCTATTTCGTTCATACCTGGCGATGATCCAATGACTGAGAGTTGTCAAGGAGCTGGGAAGGAGACAAAGGCTCTGCCCAGTTCTGCATGAAAGCAGGACTAGAGCACACACTCCTTTCAAAACTCTCAGTCTCATTTTCCCTAGTTCAGCATCTCTTCCCCCTTCTACCACCATTCTTTCCCTTGCATCAGTCCTGAAGCCCTTTAAAGACTCTAGTATCCTTGGGTACTAAAAAACCCCGGGTCATATTCTTTTCTTCCATTGCACTCCATTATATTTTTAAAAGATCTTTTCTGTTTTAATTAGACCAACCAGGCAAATGAAGGTTCTGCTTAATTTCCCTAGTGCCCCCCCCC
>NW_020954548.1:11737039-11827387 GCF_900497805.2 Vombatus ursinus
TTTTTTTTTTTTTTAAATCAGAAAACCACAGCCCTGGCTATTTGGAGTGGGGGTGGGGTGGGCAGGAAGGGTATTGCAAACTTAATGCCAGAGAAAGGCAGATTCAGTTCTGTGAAACCAGTCTACTCAAAAGCCAGAGTGCCCTCTACTGGCTGTGAATAAAATAAATGAATTAAGTCATGCTGGAAAAGGATTGATAACAAACCGTTTTCTGATACCAAAAACCCAAATAAACCACCATTTCAGTACAAATATTCTTGCAGTGAAGAGCATATGATATTTCATATGGTCATGAATCAGGGAATATCATAATCTCTGTTGGTATAAGGAAGCTGCCACCTATCAACACAGGCAATAGAGGCAAAAAGATTGATGTAACAAATGATTAAGATGCTACTGGGGAAATGGGAGGGCAATCAGGAGAGGAAAAGAGGGTTTTGATCAGCACCTAACTTATAAATATCATAATAAATTCCAAGTAAATAATCTAAATACAAAATGGCAGACCATAAAAATGAGAAAATAGAGTGTTATATTTTTCAGTTGTGAGTGGTGGAAGAATTCATAATCAGTCATGGGATAGAAGAGATAAGAGAGCAAACAGGCCATTTCACTTACATAAAATGAAAAGGATTTTGTGTAAATAAGATATTTTGCTTTTCAGTCATTCAGTCACCTCTGACTCTTCGTGACCCCACAGACCAAAGCATGCCAGGCCCTTCTATCCTAATACAGCTAGATAAAAGAAGAGAGAGTTGTAAAAATCTCTGCAGTGGATATATCTGGTAAAAATTTGACATCCAAAATCTATAGAGAAGTGACAAACATAAAAGACTAAGTCATTCCCTACCAGGGGCAGCTAGCTGGCACAATGGGTAGAAAGCTCTGGGCCCAGAGTCAGGAATTTTGTTGTTTAGTCAATTTTTTGTTGTGTCTGACTCTTCACAACACAAATTTTGGGGGTTTTCTTGGCAAAGACACTGGAGTGGTTTGCCATTTCCTTCTCCAGATCATTTTACAAATGTGAAAACTGAGGCTAATAGGGTTAAGTGACTTGCACAGGGTCACACAGTTAGTAAGTGTCTGAGGCTAGATTTGAACTAAAGTTTTCCTGCTCTAGGACTGATACTCTAATCACTGCACCACCTAGCTGCCCTAAGTCATGAATATCAGAGTTTAAATCCAACTTTAGAGATTTACTAACTATGAGAATCTGGGCAAGTCACTTACCTTCTGTCTGCCTCAGTTCCCTCAACTGTGAAATTGATAGTAATAATAACACCTACTTCTCAGAGTTCTTATGAGGATCAAATGGGATTATATTTGTAAAGCACTAGTACAGTGCCTGGAATGTAGTAGGTATTTAATAAATGCTTGTCTCCTTCTTCTCTTCTCAATAGACAAGTAAACAAAGGCCATGAATAAATGACTTTCAAAAGAAGAAAGATAAATTATTAGTAACCCACTAAAGTTCAAAGTCACTAAAAATCAGAGAGATGAAGATTAACACAACCTTGTGGTATTAACTGACAATTAAGTATGCTAAGAGATGGAAAAAACTCATTAATAGAGGGCCTGTGGGGAACACAAGAATGTTTACTCACTACTGACGGAGCTGCAAATTTGTTTAACTATCCTGGAAAACAATCTGGAATTATGCAAGGAAAGTTATTAAGTTGTTTTATCCTTTGACCCAGAAGTTCCACTACTGGGACTATACCCCTTGTAACTATACCCCAAAGAGGTTATTAACAGCAATGAAATGTAAAAAAAATAGTCATAGCATCATTATTTGTGATAACAAATAACTAGAAACAAAATATATGCCCAGTCTTAGGAAACTGATGAATAAATCAATCAATAAATAAAAGTGTAATTGACTGTTACTGTATTGTAAGGAATGAAAACATAAAGACTTCAGAGAAACATAAGAAAATTGCATAAAGTTTTGCAAAGTAAAGAAAACAGAACCTAAAGAACAATAGACACACTGACCTAAAGATGGGGAAGCAATAAAATTCTTGTCAAATCCAATGATCAATGTTATAACCTCAGTTATAAGTTAAAGGACCCTCTTTTATATTAACAATTAATAAGTTAACTTTGGGGACAGTATACTTTGTAGGGAGATTGTGTGTACTGGGGAAGTATCTGTTGTGGTAACAAAATCTATTAGTGATTTAAAATGAAAGTGGTGGTACAAAAGAATTGGATGATCATCTATTCAACCATAAATATAGGATATTATTAGGAAAGGAAGCAAATCAGTCTTTTTTTTTTTTTTTGGTTAGGCAATGGGGTTAAGTGACTTGCTCAGGGTC
The DNA here is from genome assembly GCF_900497805.2 of Vombatus ursinus. Taxonomy (NCBI): domain Eukaryota; kingdom Metazoa; phylum Chordata; class Mammalia; order Diprotodontia; family Vombatidae; genus Vombatus; species Vombatus ursinus. The sequence goes on from NW_020954548.1 coordinate 11,739,361, forward strand.
ACACAGCTAGTAAGTGTTATGTGTCTGAGGCTAGATTTGAACTCAGGTCCTCCTGAATCCAGGGCCAATGCTCTACTCATTATACCACCTAGCTGCCCCTAGATCAGTCTTGCAGCCAGATTGAGATATGAAAGATGGACAACTTTAGTGCTGCATTGGTCCTTATGTAATTTTAAAAGATCTAGGGATGAAGGTGTCCAGTAAATTAGATGGACTACCTACAGAGAATTTATGGGATGGCATGGACAAGATTCAGGAATGATAAAAAGGTACAGATGGTTTGCTGCTCCATGGACAGGGGAAGTAATCACATTAGTGAAATCAAGAATCCATCGAAGTTGAGGAAAGGTAGTAATTTAACAACAAATTCAGCAAATCTTCATTAAATAATTTCAATGCAGAAAGCAAGAAATACTCTTGTATCATCATAGAATTTAGATCTGGAAAAGACCTTTGAGACCATCTATTTCTATGTCCCTCATTTAACAAATAAGGAATCTTAGGCCCAGAGTGAGGGAGGAAGATATTTGTCCATTAGATTTGAAATATAGAACTTGTGATTATTTCAAAATATACCACAGTCTTTTAAGAAAGTCCAACAAATACAAAGTAAAGTAAATAGAACCAAGAAAAAGAGATATCCATGATGCTATAAAAACATAAATGAAACAGAATACTGTGTAATTACAATGAACAATTGTGATTCTGGGAAAGAGATTAGAAAATGTACATTTGCATACCACTTTCTTTCATTGGATAAGTCAGTTGTCTTTGCTGGTCATTCCCCTCTTTTATAACTAAAGGAGTCCTACTGATGGTTTGGGGGTGGGAATTCTGTCCAGATATGACTATGATGCAAAAACAAAATGTATCAATAAAATTTATAAATGAAATAAAATTATTTCTTTGATCTCTTTCAGATCTAAATCCTTAAATATTATCATCTAGCTATCTAATCACTGTCTAGTTCAAGCGAGGTCGTAGAGTACTGGATCCAGAGTCAGGAAGACCCGAGTTTAAATCCAACTGACAACTAAATATACTATATAAATTTATATCTACATCTCTCTCTCTCTATGTATATATACATCTATATGTATGTGTGTATACATACATGTATGTATGTATATATATGTATGTGTGTATGTATGTATGTATGTATGTATAGATGTGAACAGTGTGAGTCTATCCAAGTCATTTAACCTCTATCTGCCTCCTTTCCTCATCAGGAAAATGGAGAGTCTTTTGCTTGTATTGCTATCCCCAGCTTAGCACAGTGCCTGACATACAATAAGCCCTTAAACAGCTATCTATGGAGTCAATGTGGGGAAGTGGCTAGCAGAATGGTCCTGATCCGAGGATCAGGAATATTCCACCAATCTTTCATTAGTGTTCCTGTTTTCCTGCATCCCCTTTGATATTGACTGTTTCTGGGCTTTGTAATCTTTGACAAACTGATTTGTGTGAGATAAAAATTTGCTTTAATTTGTATTCTCTAATTATTAGTGATTTGGAACAATCTGTTGTGTATTGGTGATTGATTTATTTTTTGTTTTGGTCTGGACCTGTGACTTCTCTGGCACAGGGAACTTTCTTCATCAATGCAGCTCTGCAACTGTTTTAAAACCTATGATATGTCAGAGAGTTGCTGGGGGAGCTAAAGGGTTTAGCTTGCATGGGGTCATGTAGGACATTCTACAGATGGGATATGAACTCAGATCTTCTTGACTTGAAGACCAGCACTCTATTTTCCCACATGGGTGTTAATGATTTTTAGTTCTTTTAAGAATTGGTTGTCTTTATCCATTGATCATTAATCTACTTGAGAATAATCCCTTCACTTTACGGGTTAGGAGACTTGCCCAAGGTCATATAGGTAATAAATACCAGAACAGAAATTTAAACCCAGGTCCTCTTACTCTAAAGTTAATGATCTCTTCACTATACCAATATCTTTAACACAGAATACAATACAATATAATACAAGACATATAACAGACAATACATACAATATAATAATATTACCAAGATTTTGTGGGATAAGATTTAAGACTGAGAATACATCAATAGATATATGTACTTTGTATGTTTTGTTCAAAGGAAGCAGATAAAATAGAGGGGAATGAAGATTAACACTGTATGAAAATATTTATATCTATAAAGGAATTATAAAACCTAAGAGGAGAAATCAAGTGAAGAGCAGCTAAGTGAGCTAAGAGAAGAACAGAAGAGATTGCTGTGGGAGTATTTCAGACTGTCCTGCCAGAGGGAGGACATGGATGATACGTTCTTTATATGAATTAAGAAACTTGTTCCAAGGCAAGCAGGAGAGATATGATCACTCTATAACTCTCCAAAAATATGAGAAAGGCAATCATGTATGTTTCTGTGTTGCTTTAGAAACTGAACCAGAAGCGATGAGCACAAGTTAAAAAGAGGCCAACTGTAATATTAATTTTTGTTGAATATAATATCCCTGAAGCAGCAGAGGAGAGAACCACAACTTCATGGTTCTGAGGGGGCATTATATTGCCCATAGGCCTAAAACAAATTAATTATTTTAACAGTGCGGCCATCTCTAGACATATAGTGGGGAGAGGTAAGGAATAAAGGACATTTAGGGCTATCTCTGAAGGTACACCCACATATACTAGTGCTATACAAATATGAATTTTATCAAAAAAAAATTAGCCACCAGGATAAGATATCAAAACAGAAACAAGAATGGTGCCTGCTAGATGTTTAAAATTCAAAGGTAATTTTCAGTTACTCCATAAGTATTTATTAAACAAAAATCAAACAGTCCCTGACCTCAAGGAGCTCATATTCTAGAGGAGTATACAAAATCTACAAAAAAAAAGTAAAAAAATATACAAAGTATATTCAAAATAAGTAGAAAGTAAAGAGGGGGCATATCAGCTATCAAGGATATCAGGAAAGGCCAACTATAGAATTTGGAATTTGTTGTGTTTTGAAGAATATGGTACTAGTGAGTCTAAGAGTTGCAAATGAGGAACAAATTGTAAAGGGGACAATTTATGCAAAGATAGGAGATGGAGTTTTGTGAAGAATAGCAAAATGGTCACTTTGACTGGACCAAAATGTCAGTGAAGTAAAATAATGTATAATCAAGCTGGGTAAGTAGGTTGGAGCCAGATTGTGGAGAGTTTTTAATGATAAACAGAACCAAAAGGGAGGTACATGAGCTTCTGCAGTGAACTGTCATGATCAGAACTGAGCTTTCAGAATGGTAATATGGTGACTGTGTGAAAGATGGATTGGAAAGGAGAGACTTGAAGCAAGCAGATGAATGTGGCGGCTACTGCAGCACCTCAGGTGAGAACTGATGAGAGAATAAAGTAGAATGTTGGTGTGTGAATTAAATGAAGGCGACAGATGCAAGACATTGTGGAGGTATAGCTGATAAAAACTGCAATGACCAGATGTGTGGAGGGGAAAGTTGAGGATGTGGTCTAGCTTTCAAACCTCCTTGTTAATTGATTGATGGTATACATGGTGTGTGTGAGTGGGTGTGGGGGTATATGTGTAGATAATATGGAGGAGTATGTCTCTGGAGGTAGTGGGTTTCCCCTAAGTGGAGACTCAGGCAAAGCTTGTATGACCACTTCCTTTTCAAGTGTGAGTTGGTCTGACTAGTCTATAAAGTCCCTCTCACCTCAGATTCTCTGGGTACAAAGAAAAAGAAGATGGTCTTTACTTAAAACTTGCTTTGAAAGACCAATTGTATTCTGAGAAAATTATGGTGAAGATTGGGGAAAGGGGAAGGGCTGTGGTAGAAAGGCCATTTTTTTCTGTCATTAATCTCAAACTTGATTAATGCCTAAAGAAAAAAAAAAAGCAGGACAAGATCTTGTTCCTTAATTTTCATCCTTTTCTTACTTCCCTCCAAGGCACAAAATACATAGTTATAGAACATTTGTGTAGGTTCCCATGGTCCCATTTCCCCTGCTGGGTGAGGCACTATTTGCAAGTGAGAGTTCCTATCCTTGAATGGCCAGATAAAACATTTAACGCATTGGTAGAGAGGCCTATTTAAAAATGTTCTTTCTCATAGGCTTTAAGGTTTACCAAGCTTTTCTTCAAAATGATGGGATGAGAAAGACAGTATAAGAATTATTATCTCCACTGTATAGAAAAAGAAATTGAGACTCAGAGAAGGGATGTGACGTTTAAAGGGTCATTCATTTCCATTTACTCTGTAATGATAATGAAAGTTAGCATTCAAACAGCACTTTGAGGTCTACAAAGAATTTTACAAATATTATCTCATTTTATCCTCATAGCAACTCTGAGAGATATGTGCTATTAACATCCTACTTTAAAGATGAGGAATCTGAGGCAGACAGAAGTTAATGATTTGTTCAACCAGTAAAAGTCTAATTCTAAATATGAACTCAGGTTTTGCTGACTCCAGGTCCTACACTCTATTCATGTGCTATATACTATACACTATATAAGCACTTCGCACAATGCCAGGCACATAGTAGATGTTTAACAAATGCTTGATGACTTAACTTGATAAATAATTATACAACTTAGGTTTTTGAACCCTGAACTCTTGACTCCAAATCCAGAACTCTTTCTAGGATATCATGCTAGTAGAGTATCAATCATTAAAAAAAAGTTAAAGAATGAAAAGAAATTAAATTCTTATTTGACTCCATTTCCATCCCACAACTGTCTGTAGTTCATATTGATATTTTTATATTAGAGCAATTCAAGTTTAGGGAAGTTGATTCAATTCAATTAATGTTTAAGTGCAAATTTTATAGGTACATATATGTATATAAAATATGTGTACATCTACACATATACATCCATTTCCATTAAAATAGCATAATATCCCTCTACTGCTTGTGATACAAATATACTCTTCCTCTCTGATTTTTCTATTTTGATGTTCATATACAGCACATTTCATCTTGAGAAAACAGATTATGTAATTATCCTAACAAAGAACAAATCAATGAGGAGAAAGAGTTTTTACTTTATACTATAGCACACTTAAAATATACTCTTGCTGGGTGACATATCTCTTAAGACTTTGCTTATAAAAACAGTCTTAGATTCCTTTCACTATGCCAGCAGAGGGCTCTGTTAGCAGATCTTCAGTCTCTGCTCTGTTTTCTGGTTGCTTAAACAGACACACACACACACACACACACACACACACACACACACACACACCATTCTAAATATGCTTACCTAAGACTTAAAATCATCAGTTGCTAGATTATTGCCTCCTTTCACTCCCTGCGTCCTGTTGGTGAAACAAGTTTTTGTAGGTGGAAACAATAGCAGATTGTATGGAGAAATATACATGCAAAATTACATAAGCCTAACCATAATCTGTCCTTCCAAATGAATGTTATCACTCCACATGGAAAACTTAAAAACAACTTCATTAATAAACCATTATAATTCCATTGTGCCCCAGTTAACTTCTATGTCAGGAATATCTTGAACCACCAGGACGAGAACAAAGCATTTGGAGGGACCATGCCATTTTGAGATGCGATGGCGCCAGCTAGCTGTTACAGAATCATGGATTTTTAGCCGGAAATAGCCTTAGAGATTATTGATTCTAACCACTTTATTTTACAGATGAGAAAACTCAGTCACAAAGAGGTTAAGTGGCAGAGGTAGGATTTGAACCCAGATTTTTCTAATTCCAAGCCCAGTCCTCTATCCACTAGACCAGGGCTGAGAAACCTGCAGCCTTGAGGCCACAAGTTCCCCAGTCCTGCACAAGACCATGTATGTCCCTCCCCACCACTCACATTTCTATGAGTTTCATAACTATTTCTAGGTCCTTCATTAGTGCCAAATCCCTATACTTACTTACTTATGATGCCTCTGATGATGATGACAGCCCACATTTCTTTGTCACTTAAATATTTACAAAAAAATTTTTTGGCAACAGCCCCAATGAGGTAAGTAGTATAAGTACTGTCATCCCTACTTCATAGATAGAGAAAGTGAGGTTCATAGAAGATTTGTCTATGATTATACATCAAGAAAGTATCAGAACCCAAATCTACATCTCCTAACTACACATCCTACATTATGATAATAAGTTAAAATATCATTGACCATTTTTTTGTTTTCTTAAAAAAAAATTTTATTTTTTGTTTTGTTACATTTTGAGTTCCAAGCTTTTCCCTCCAATCTCTCTCAAACCTATACTACAGAAGGCCAACATCTGACACAAACACACACGTGTGTGTGTGGGGGGGTGTAAAACCACACAATACATACTTCCATATATCAGTTCTTTCTCTTGAGGTGGATAGCATCTTCCTTCATAAGTACTTTGTAGATGATTTGAACATTCATATAGCTCAGAATAGCCTAGTCATTCAGTTATTCTTCGAACAATACTCATGTTGCTGTATAAAATGTTCTCTTGGTTCTGCTCTTTTCACCCTGCATTATTTCATGCAAGTCTTTCCATGATTTTCTAAAAATCAACCAGCTCATCATTTCTTATAGCGTGATAATATTCCATCACAATCATGTGCCACAACTTATTCAGTCATTCTCCAATTGATGGGCATCCCCTCAATTTCCAGTTCTTTGCCACCACAAAGAAAGCTACTATGAATATTTTAGAACATATAGGTTCTTTTCATTTTTCCCTGATAACCTTGGGCAACAGACCTAATTAATGGTACTATCGCTTGGCCAATGTTTTATAACTCTTTGGGCATAATTCCAGATTGCTCTCCCAAGTAATTGGATCAGTCAGATTAGTTACCAGTTCCATCAATGATTTTTCCACATCCTCTCCAACATTTGTCATTTTCCCCTTCTATCATTTTAGCCAATCTGATAAATGTGAGATGGTCCCTCAAAGTTGCTTTAATTTGCATTTCTTTAATCAACAATGATTTGAAGCATTTTTTCATTCATATATACATATATATGCACATATACATATAAACATACATATATGTGTGTATATATATACAAATAATGAATTTTTATTTCAAAAACCTAAATGCTTACATTTATCAAACACAAGGTTACTATAATAATTTACTACTGTGTATTGTATATTTACTTTAGTCCACTGATCTACCATTCTATTTCTTAGTCAGTATCAGATAGTTTTAATAATTACCATCTTAAAATACAGTTTAAGATTTGGTACTGCTAGACCTTCTTCCTTTACACTTTAAAAAAGATTAGTTCCTTTGATATTCTTGACCTTTTGTTCTTCCAAATTAATTTTGTTATTATATCTTCTAGCTCAATAAAATATTTTTTTGTAATTTAATTGGGATTTTACTGAATGAGAAAACTGAGGTAGAATTGTCATTTTTATTATATTGGCTTGGTCTATTCATGAAAAATTAATATTTCTCCAATTATTTAAGTCTGATTTTATGTGTATAAAAAGTGTTTTATAATTTTGTTCATGTAGTTCCTGTGTGTGTATTGGCAGGTATATTCCATACACACACACACACACACACATATATATTGCCTGCAGTTATTTCAAATGGAATTTATTTCTTCCTGTTAGGTTTTATTGGTAATGTATACAAATGCTATTGATTTATGTTTCTTTATTTTCTATCGTGCAACTTTGCTAAAGTTGTTGTTTCTAGTTTTTTAGTTGGTTCTGTAGGAAGGTCAAAATATACCATCATATCATCTACAAGAAAAAAAATAGTTTTGTTTCCTCATTGCCAATGCTTATTCCTCCAATTGCTTTTAGGAATTATGATAACGAACAGTTTTGCTTCACCTCAGATCTTATCAGATAGGTTTCTAGTCTGTCCCCATTACTTCTAATGCTTGCTCTTAGTATTGAATAGATACTACTTACCATTTTAAGAAAAGCTCCATTTATTTCTATGCTTTCTAATGTTTTCAGTAGGAATGTGTGTTCTATTTTGTCAAAATCTTTTTTCTGCATCTATTGATATAATCATATGATTTTTGTTGTTTTTGTTATTGATGTCGTCAATTATGTTTATCATTTTCTTAATATTGAACCAACCTGCATTCCTGGTATAAATCCCACCTGGTCATGGTATATGATCTTTATGTTATAATCTCCTTGCTAGTATTTTATTTAAGAAGTTTGCATCATTATAAAACCAAGAAAATTGGTCTATATCTTTTTTCCCTTTGTTTTTGCTCTCCCTCACTTAGCTATCAAAACTCTTTTTGTGTCATAGAAGTAATTTAGTAGGACTCCTTTATCTTTTTCCAGTTCATATAATGGTGGAATTAGTTGTTCTTTAAATGTTTGGTAGAGCCTTAGATTCTTAAAATCTAGCCACTGCTCTGATTCTTATAATCTAGCCATGGCTGGGATTCTTATAATCTAGCCAATAAGACAATAGTTTACTTCTAATGTTCAGACTCCTTACGAGTCTGCCCAATATGATGGATGTTCTAATAAACCTTGTCTTTGGCTGAAAGAAGGCTTGGGTTGAATTCTTTCTGGCAGGACCCGCGTGTTGTGATCTTGGGGTTCCAGCACCCCGAACCCTTAAACCACATCATTTTAGTGGCCCGTACAGGGAAAACTGCCTAACCCAAAGTTCTTCTCCAGCCAAGACTGGAAGGTATGTAAGCCTCTCCCCTCCCCTCCTTTCTTGCTCTGCAATTGGGGTGGCTCTCCAAACACCAAGGCTTGGAGGTGCTTTTTGGGCAGACTGTCATGCACTTGGCCTGATGCTCTCAGGCTCTCAATCCACTGGGTCAGTTCAAGGCCATGGACCTGGGTACACCTTCCACAGCATAGAGGACAAGGACGGATGCCCTATCCAGAAGTGTATCTGTTAATTCCCTCAGCACTAGGGAACTGGGAAAAACTGCAGTTGCTTTTTGGTTCCCTGAGGCTTACGTACTCTCTTCCCTCTTCACCTCTGAATCTTCCTTCATGGAGGTTACAGGGAAAGTTAGAACAGCTAAAAATATCTTGGCAGATTCTGGAGGTTTTGTGATTGATCATTAAGGAATTTAGAACTCCTCCTTACAACCCTGGTCACTCTTTTCTCCCACTCTCTTCCCTTGAGTCAAGAGGGTATCTGTTAACCCCTCTCACAGAAGAGAGTTTCACCCTTTACCCCTCACTTTTGATTTTGCCTTCCCTCACCTGGGAAAGGAAGGAGGGGTGAGGGGCAGCAGCTACAGCATGGGTCCCACTGGTAATGGCCTTGGGCTGTGGGGCAACCTTTGCCTAGAAGCATCACCCAGGTTCAGCACATCCTGCTCAAGGTAAAGAAGCTGACCTCTGAACTTGGGTAAGCATGCTCTTTTAAATTTGTAGTTTTAACTGTTAAGATGAGATGTTGATTCTGTATAAAGTAATTTGGAAGTGCATTTAACAAAACTGAAGTCACCTGATTGGTAATGGGTTTGTTTCAAGTTTCAAATTGGTGAGCTTTCTGTATCAGTTATGTCAAGCAACTTTCATAATTTGGTTACCGCTACAATAATTTACTATTGTTAGTTATTGTTTTAACGTGTAAACTAGCCAAAAAGCTTGTCTGGGTTATGTATGGCTTGCTGAGAATTTGCAAGTATATAGAAATCTCTAATGATTGACTTTTTTACATTAGGATAAATTTAAGTTTGAGATGTAAATCCTAGAAAAGTTTTTCCTAAGCTGTGATTAGTAAAACTTGCTGTTTGAGGTAAAAGTTCATAGGATTTTATTTTGAGCTGTCTTATAGGTCATAATCCATCGATAAGCAATAATCCACCATCTGAGAGAAATGCCACAAGTTACTCAGAGAATATGATACTGGTGGGAAGTCAGCATCAGGAAAAGCTGAGAGGACAATTTTAACCTCAGTCTAAGATGGGATCCTCCTGGCTCAGTTTCCCCATTATGTTCCTTTAAAAGGAATGTTACCCACCTGGCTATTCCTGAGTCTGGGTATGAGGTGAATTTGATACTGCATGATTGGAAAACTGAATTATCTGAATCCAAACAGAGCTAAGGATGTTTTATCCTCTCAAAGTTGGGCCCTAAATCTAGTCCCTGCTTTATATCTGGGCCCTACAGTCTTTTCTGTCAGATTTGTGTCTTCCAGACTACAGGCCATTCACCTACAGTTGGTAGCAAACAGGGAGTACCAGCCAAGGTCCCCACATCATTCCCTGGATGCAGCCTGTGCTTGGTTCCTGTCAACCTCCTCTTTGGAACCCCCTTGAGGCAGGGACAGCTCTACACCCCTTGCCAGCAAGAAGCAGTTTCAGAAGCCGAGACCTTCGCCTCTTATTCCAAAAGAATTTGGGTCCCATTTGTTTGAGGGGGGAATGATGGGGTTGGGATCTGGGCCCCAGAAAGGAAAAACCCTGGACTTTCCCACAGGACCAAATCTCTGGCATTCACCTGAGGCTATAATCCTCCCCTCTATTGTCTTGCCTCCTGATGGCCCCAGGTCACTTCCCACCCTTGGTAATTCTATTACCTCATCTAGATCCCTCCCACAGTCTTTCTGTACATAAGGTCCATCTTGTCTCCATTAAGAGGCTTAGATTCTTAAAATCTAGCCACTGATCTGATCCTTATAATCTAGCCATGGCTGGGATTCTTATAATCTAGCCAATAAACCAAGAGTTTATTACTAATGTTTAGACTCCTTAAGAGTCTGCCCAACATGATGGATGTTCTAATAAACTTTGTCTTTGGCTGAAAAAAAAATAAATGTTTGGTAGAATTTGCTATTAAATTCATCTGGTCCTCAGTTCCCCCCCCCCCTTAGGGAGCTCATTTATAGCTTATTAAATTTCTTTTTCTAAAATAGGGTTTTGTATTCTATTTCCTCTTCTGTTAACTTGGGTAATTTGTATTTTTGTAAACATTCATCCATTTTCATTTAGATTGTCAGTTTCATTGGCATGTGGTTGTGCTCTTAATAATTGCTTTAATTTCATCATCATTGGCTGTATATTCACCTTTTTCATTCTTGAGATTGATAATTCAGATTTTTTTTTAAATCAAACTAGCCAATGGTATATTTTGTCTGTTTTGTTTTCATAAAACTAGCTCCTAGTTTTATTAGTTCAATCTTTAAACTTTCAATTTTATTAATCTCTCCTTTGATTTTCAGGATTTCTAATTTGGTGTTTAATTGAGGATTTCAAATTGGTTCTTTATCTAGGTTGTTTTTTTTTTTGTAGCTTACATGCCCAATTTCTTGATTTCCTCTTTCTCTATTTTATTGGTGTTAGAGAAATAAATTTTGCTCCAATTATTGCTTTGGCTGCATCCCACAAATTTTGATATGTTGTCTCATTATTGTCATTATCTTTAATGAATTATTTCTTTGATTTGTTCTTTTGATACCCCTCCCCCATTCATTAGGTTTAGATTATTTCTTTTCCAGTTAGTTTTTTAATCCATGCTTCCAAGACTTTTACTGAATGCAATTTTTATTGTATCATGATCCAAAATAAGAGTACACTTAATACTTATCTTTCTGCATTTGTGTCATATGTTAATATGCAGTAAATTTTTGTGAAGGTATATACAGGTGAGAAAAAGGTATACTCTTTCCTATTCCCATTCAGTAGTCTCCAGAGAGAGCTATCATATATATTTTTCTTAAATTCTAGTCATCTCCTTAACTTCTTTTTTGCTTATTTTATGGTTATCTTTATCTAAGTCTGAGAGGAGTAAGTTGAGGTTCTCCAACTAGTATAGTTTTACTGTCCATCTCCTCCTGTAACTTCACCTTTCCTTCAAGATTTTTTATGCTATGCCATTTGGTACACATATGGTCAGTATTGCTAGTACTTCATTGTCCATGGTACATTTTAGCAAAATGTAGTTTCTCTGTCCCTTATAAATAGGTCTGTTTTTGCTTTTGCTTTGTTTGAGATCATGATCGCTACCTCTGCCTTTTTACTTCAGTTGCAGCATAATTGATTCTGCATTGCAGAATTTATTTTAACTCTATATGTATCTTTATATTTCAAATGTGTCTCTTATAAACAACATATTGTTGGATTCTGGTTTCTAATCCATTCTGTTATCCACTTCCCCTTTGTGGGTGAGTTCATCCCACTTACATTCACAGTTATGATTGCTAATTGTGTATTTCCTTCCATCTTCTTCTCTATTGATTCTTCTCCTTTTTTTTTAACCTGCTCCTTCAAAAATCTGTGGAGCTTTTAATCACGTTAATCTACCCTCCCTTTTACTACCTTCTCTTTCTTTTAGCCCCTTCCTTTCCTACTTCCTTGCTGGGTAAGTTGAATTTCTATACCCAACTCTGTGAGAGTGTGTGTGTGTGTGTTGTTGGCTCTTTAAAACAATTCAGTTGAGAGTAAGTTCAAGTGTTGCCCATCCCTCCTCCTCATATTCCCCTCCATTATAAAAACTTTCTTGCGTGACTTTTTTTATATGAGATAATTTTCTCCATTTTTCCTCTCCTTTCCCCCTTCTTCCAGTGTATTCCTCTTTCTCAGTTTCCATTCTTTTTTTGAGATGATCTCAAAATAATATACTCATACCCATGCTATCTGTCTGTTCAGACTCTTTCTAACTACCCTAATAATGATAAAGTTCTTAGGAGTTACATGTATCAACTTGCAATAGAGGAATGTAAATTGTGTAACCTCATTTAGTGTCTGATGATTTCTCTTTCATGTATAACTGCTTATGCTCCTCTTGAATCTTGTGTTGAAATGTCAGATGTTCTATTCAGCTCTCATCTTTTCATCAGGAAAGCTTGAAAGTCCTCTATTTTATTAAATATTTTAGCTTTTTTGGGTAGGTTATTCTTGATTGTAATCCTAGCTCCTTCACCTTCTGGAATATCATATTCCAAAGCTCCCATTCATGTTAAGTGATAGATACTAAATCTTGTGTGATCCTGACTGTGGCTCCATAGAATTTGAAATTTTTCTTTCTGGTTCATTGTAGTATTTCCTCCTTGACCTGGGAGCTCTGGGATTTGGCTATAATATTCCTGGGAGTTTTCATTTTTGGATCATTGTCAGGAGGTGATCAGTGAAGTCTTTAAATTTCTGCTTTGCCCTCTAGGTTGAGGATATTGGGGTAGTTTTTCTTGATTTTTTTGTAATATGATGTCTAGGCTCTTTCTTTGATCGTGGCTTTCAGGCAATCCAACAATTCTTTAATCATCTCTCTTCAATCAATTTTCCAGGTCAGCTGTTTTTTTTTTCTGATGATTAGTTCATATTTTATTCCGTTTTTTTCAGGCTTTTGATTTTGTTTTGTTGTTTCTTGATGTCTTGTGGTATCATTAGCTTCCATTTGCCTGGCTGTTATTATGACTTTGCTAACCTAAAAAGAAATTTTCTAATACTTCTTTGATCAGTCTTACACAGACCTTTGGTCTACCTAGCAGAACTTGTACCTTGCCAAAAATTTCTTCTAAAATAATGCCAATAAACGATCATGAATTTTCCACTTGATCTTGATAAGGCAGTGGCCTTCTATTTCCAATCTCAGATAACTATAATTATTAGGTAGTATTTTTTCTTTCACAACCCTGTGACATGTGAACTTTATTATTCCCAATTTAGAGATGAAGAAACAAAGATGGACAGAGGTTGTGTTCCATAACTAATAAGTGTTGGGGGTAAGATTCTAACTCAGGACTTCCTGTCCCCAACTTCAAAACTCTACCCGTTATGCTCATATCTACCTAAAATGAAAACCAGCTATTGTATCCCCATCCACATCATCTCTTCTCTGAACTAAATTCAGTTTCTAAGCATTGATATATATATGACACAATCTTTAGTCTTTTGACTATGTTCATCACCCTCTTTGGAATATGGTCCGTCTTGTCAATGTCCTTCCTAAGATGTAGTGTATATAACTGAATATAATACTCCAGTAGTGATCTAAGCAGGGTAGTACCTCCTTTTTAAAAGAATACTATGTCTATCAACATAGCTTAGAATAGCATTTGATTTGGTAAGTGTTCTGCCCTACTGTTGACTCCCATTGAACTTGCAATAAGCTAAATCTCTTATATACTCTTCCACATAAACTGTAATTTAGCCACACCTCTCTTATAGCTTGCTTGTCAAGTTAATGTTTTTAACTCATATCTAAACCTTTTAATTTTTTCCTATTTCGTATTTCCCTATTCCCAACATTCTATCTCATCAAGACCTAATTTGGATCCTCTCATACATAATTAATTATCTTTCCCAGGTTTGTGTCATCTATAAATGGAAGTTAGAATGTCAATGATCTTTAAAAGAGTGTGGAAATGGAAGAGAAGTCAGGGAAATGGATGAGTAAATGTCCTGATTTTTTAACAAAAGAATAAAGAGTAGAGGTTGCAAAACTGTAAATCTGACAGTCATACTTCAAGTTCAGGGCTAAGGACATTTCCCTGAAGCACTTCACTAAAGACCTACCTTGAAGTTGTGATTAATCCATCAATAACTACTTTTGTTCCCTGGTCATCCAATCAGTTCTGAATCTGCCTAATTGTTCTACCTGTTAGTCCACATCATTCCTTCTGTTCTAGAAGGATATCATAAGAAGTTTTGTTGAAGGATTTCCTGAAATTAATTATTCCATGTCTTACAATTATCATAATCTTGTCAAAAGAGGGAAATAAGGTTAGCCAGGTATGATCTGTTCTTGATGAAGTCATTTATCCTGGCTTTTAGTGCTTTCCATTCTATGGTTATCAGAGGTTCAGTGCTTCCCTTTTCACAGCATCATCTTAATGGTGTGTGAAAGGGAATTGACCTAGGATTTCATTTGATATGAGGGACTCCCAGGTGAGAAAACTCCCTCTACCAGTGCTGGTCAGTACCCATCTCTGAAATAGCTAACTAGAGAATTGAGAGGGTTAATTTGCCTAAGTTCATATAGGCAACCAGGAATTGAACCCAGGTCTTCCTGATTTCTTTCTGGGTATCTATGCACTATACCATGATGCTTCTCCTCCTTAATAACATGTTCTAGAGTTCTGCTGAAAATTCTGTAGATTCAGCAAGAGAAGTCAAACTCACTAGCCTAGAAGCTGCAGGTTCTCCCCTTTTCTCTTTTGTTAAGAAATCAGGATATTTACCCTTATCCATTTTCATGGCTTCTCTCCCGTTTTTCACTCCCTTTCAAAGATCACTGACAAAACCCTGCAGTTATGTCTCCCAGTTTACCATGTTGATCAAGTGCCTCCTATGTACAAGATACTAAGCTAGGCATTAGAGACACAAAGACAAAAAACACAACAGTTCCTGCTTTCAAGAAACTTACATTCTACTATGATTAGACTACCTACATATAGATAAATGCAAAGCAATTTGAGGAGAGGGCTTTAAAAACTGGTGAGATCACTGAAGGAGATGATACCTACAATGGACTCTACAGAAAGATGAAAGCTTGTCCAGAAAATTAAGCCATTGGATCCTCCCATCCTTTCTCTGAACCCTTTGAAATGTATTCTCCTAGGGTATATTATAAGAGACTCTCCACAGATAAATTACTCTTACTTTATCACAAACTCTATTGTAATTTCAACTCAGCAATCAATCCCCTATTGCTGTTCAAAACCAAGTTCAGAATAGCAATTCCCTCATCATTTTTTGTTCCACTTTAGAAGAATGAAAATAGGAAGGCAAGTCAAGAATTTCTCCATTACAACTATAGCATGCTTCATTGTCAAGTGTGTGGTCATTTAGCTGAGTTCTTTATCTAATCCCTGATTCTGTTCAGAAAGACTATAATAGTATTCACACATGACAATATAACTTCTGGTTCTGGCTGTGTTTTTCTTCTGTCGTGTGCCAATTATGACCAGATCTACACGTATGGAAGATTAATCTGAGAGGCCTATGAAGGACTCTAAAAATTGCAATAGCAAATAACACAGATAATTGTTACAATTGTTACAAGGTTTGGCCTTTGGAAATAGCAGACCTAATTCCTGCTAAGAACAGGACTATTCCCCCCAAACTCAAAGTTTTGTGATATCCTCAAAAGGGCCCTGGATCCGTTGCGTTCAAAGGCGAATCCTGGAATAAAGGGTCTTCCTCTAACACTTGAGGATAGTGAAGGCCTTCCTCAACTGGGATCAACCCTCCTTCCCCACTTCTCTCAGTCTACTCTCCTTCCTACTTTAAATTTTAGCTAAATTGAACTACTAGCCTTCTTTTCTTTCCTCACCCCCTCCTATGTGTCTGGCTCTTTGTTCCAGCCATGCCCCGTGACTAGAAAGCATCCCATCTTCTGCCCCAAGTCTTTGTTTTATGTTGTCTTTTCCTTCAATGTTCAATTCAAAGGCTCCTTTGACCCTGTCCCCAGTCCTACCCCCAACTTTTCAAAAAAAGTGATCTCTTTTAGTTGTTTGTTTGTTTTCCACAGTACTTTGCCTGGACCTCTCCTTTAAATTTTACTTACATTTTATCCCTTTGATCCTAGTTATTTGGGTGTATGTCTCCCCACCCCAACTCCATCAGATTCCAAGCACTTTGAGGGCATAGTCCATGTTGTATACCTTTGTATCACAAGCATTTGACATAGTTTGGTTTGGGGGTGCTAGAAAGCATCATCATAATGTAGAATTGCAGTTTTAGGAAGCAAGTTAGTCCCTACATAAAGGTCAGCTCCTAACTGCAGCCTGGGAAGAATGAAAGGCTACCAGAAATACTGTAAACCTGGCTGGCATTACAAATTGCCGACCATTTGCATCACCCTATAATAATCACCCTAGATAAATCAGAATTATGCTTCCACCTAGGCAAGAAAAAAAGCAACAGTTGCCTCCCTATAACATTCTAAGCACTACACTATACATGGAAGGAAGGGAAATCTCAATATTATGCCATAGATGCTGTGTTTACCATATCATGAGCCAATTTATGCATTTTGTTTTTACTAATTAAAAAAAATAGAAAATATTTTTGCCACTAGAGGGCAATCTAGGGCTCAGTAAACTACATTATTTAAATTTAAACCAAAAAATGTAAAATAACTTCACACCAAAAACTTTAAATTTGGAGGCTTCTCCCTGTTCTTATACTAGCCCCTCTCAGAACAGCTCTAGCCATTACGAACTGATGATAGTGAGAAGAAGGAAATATTAAACAATTATTTTGTCTATTTTTTTCCTATGTGGGAGAATGATATTCAGGCAGGGGCTCATTTCTGGTAAAAGATATCCTTTCAAACACTTGACGATATCTCTTTCACCCTTCCTAAATCTTCTTTTTCCCCTATCTAAACAGTCTACTTTTTTCAATCAACTCTTATATGACCTACTTTCAAATGTCCTCCAGAAACCTTTCTTTTTCCTCTGTTAATTATCCAGTTTACCAAAGTCCTTTCTAAAAAGTATTTCCAGAATGGAACACCATATTCTGGGTCTGTTCTCAAAAGGGCAAGATACAATGGAATAATCATCTCCCTAGTTCTGGCCATTAGGCTTCCATTAGTGAAGCCTAAGATCAAATTAGCTTTTTGGCTGCCATGTCACACTGTTCATTGAACTTGACCTTCTAGCTCATTAAGATCTTCTTTTTCATAGGAATGGCTGTCAAGCTATACTTTTCTTCTATAATCTTCTTCAGTTAATTTTTACAATCCAAATATAGGCCTTTAGGTTTATCATGATAAATGTAATATATTAGATTTGGCCCATTTTTTAACTTAAGAGCCTTATGAATCCTAATTCTGTTTTTCAACAAGTTATTTATCCCTCATATCCTCATATCAATTCAAAAATTGATAAACATGCTATCTATGCCTTTATCCAAGGCACTGTTAAAGATGTTTAATAGACAAGGCGGGCTGATGACACAGTCCTCCAGATTGACCTTGATTATCCATCATTATGCCTTGGGTCTGTTCATTCAGTGACTTCCAAAGTTAACTAGCTCTACTACCATCTTGTACAGAGGCATCAGACTCTCAAGAAGAAAACCCAAACCAGATTAAAATATAATTAAGAAATGTTGAACAAAATAAATAAAAATATAACAGAAATAAGATAACGGCAGTTTTGGTTTTCTAAATAAATATGCAGCACACAAGTTTCTCTTTGAATTTGATACTACTGACCTAGGCTTCACCACAAAGATGTTGTGATATTTTCTCTTAAGTGAGCTCCTAAAATCAAAGAATACCAACCTATAGCAGAGGTTCTAAACCTGGTTCCAAGAACTTGTTTTAAAAAAAAAAAAAGTTAATACCTGTATTTTGGTAAATTTGGTTTCCTTTACAATCTTATATATTGTATGCATTTTAAAGCACTGTCCTGAGAAGGGTTCAGTAGTCTTCACCAGACTGCCAAAAGGATCCCTGACATATAAAAAAGTAAAGGATCTAGAACATTCCCCTAATATAGGTTATTAAATGCCCACTGAGCTCAGAACCCTGTGCTAGGCCTCAGTGGAAGATTCAAAGACCTGATCTACCAGTCTCCTAATCCTGTCAAAAAAAAAAAAGGAAAAATAAATATTTTTTTGTTATGCTATGACCTCTTCTTCATAAACACGGCTCTTAATAATCATGTATTCTTTTTCTAACTGCTCAAATTATCCTTTAATAATAATTTTGCCAGGAATCAAACTTAAGCTATATTATTTATAGATTCAAACTTCTGTGTTTTTAAAAATACAAAAATTTGGGAGGAGCCAAGATGGCAGAGGTAAAGCAGTGACTTGCTTGAGTTCTCCCCCCAAACCCCTTCAAATACCAATAAAAAAATGGCTCTAAACAAATTCTAAAGCATCAGAACCCACAGAAAGACAGGGTGAAACAAATTTCTAGTCAAAGACAGCCAGGATGGTTGATCGGAAAGGTATATCGTGCTGGGCAGGGAGAAGAGTGCAGTGTGGTGTGGGCACGCAGGCTGCAGTGACTCTGAAGCAGGCCTCAGAGGACTGAATTGCAGGCAGCTGTGGCAGTTTCCAGACTTCTCAACCCAGGAACGCCAAAGACAACTTAGAAGGTTAGTTGGAAAAGTCTGTGACTGCGGTGAGAGAGGAGCTAGGTCTCAGCTACAAGTCTCGAGCGTGGCCTGGGGCCACGGCTGTATCCTGAGCTTCCAGCCCACAGACTGAGGGGGAATCAAGTGGCTGATCAGAGGGGGATTGCAGGGATCTCTTTGCCAGTGCTGAGGCAGGAATCTCTTGCTTTACCAGTGCTTAGATCTTGGTCACAGTTCTGAGGGGCAGTCCTGGGGCAAGGAGGAGGGCTGGCATGGTGGAGCTTGTTGTGGCTGTGGAGAGGAAACACCTCATGCCTTATCATAGCACTTTGGAAGAACTGAAAATTTTCAGATCCCTAGAAGTATCTCTGAAAACAGCTGTACAAACCCCCGAAGATTGGGACAGTACATTCTCCATATTGGAAGCAGACTTTTACCTTAACAAAGAGTTTAAAACTCAAGTAATTGGCCGGGATCATGAGTAAGCAGTGCAAAAAGAGTCAGACTATATTATCTTACTTTGGTGACAAAGAAGATCAAAACATACAACCAGAAGAAGACAACAAAGCCAAAGCTCCTACATCCAAAGCCTCCAAGAAAACTATGAATCAGTCTCAGGCCTTGGAAGAGCTCAAAAGGGATTTTGAGAAGCAAGTAAGAGAAGTAGAGGAAAAACTGAGAGTTTTGCAAGAAGATCATGAAAAACAAGTCAACAGCTTGCTAAAGGAGACCCCAAAAAATACTGAAGAAAATAACACCTTAAAAAATAGCCTAACCCAAATGGCAAAAGAGGTCCAAAAAGCCAATGAGGAGAAGAATGCCCTAAAAAGCAAAATTGGCCAAATGGAAAAGGAAGTCCAAAAGCTTACTGAAGAAAATACTTCCTTAAAAATTAGAATAGAGCAATTGGAAGTTAGTGACTTTATGAGAAATCAAGACACTGTAAAACAAATCCAAAAGAATGAAAAATTAGAAAACAATGTGAAATATCTCATTGGAAAAACAACTGACCTGGAAAATAGATCCAGGAGAGAGAATTTAAAAATTATTGGACTATCTGAAAGCCATGATTAAAAAAAGAGCCTAGACATCATCTTTCAAGAAATTATCCAGGAAAGTCATCCTGATATTTTAGAACCAGAGGGCAAAATAGAAATTGAAAGAATCCACCGATCTCCTCCTGAAAGAGATCCTCAAAGGAAAACTCCTAGGAATATTGGATCCAAATTCCAGAGTTCTCAGGTCAAGGAGAAAATATTACAAGCAGCCAGAAAGAAACAATTCAAGTATTGTGGAAACACAATCAGGATAACACAAGATTTAGCTGCTTTTACATTGAGGGACGGTAGGACATGGAATATAATATTCCAGAGAGCAAAGGAGATAGGATTACAACCAAGAATCACCTACCCAGCAAAACTGACTATAATCCTTCAGGAGAAAAAATGGTCATTCAGTGAAATAGAGGACTTTCAAGTATTCTTAATGAAAAGACCAGAGCTAAATAGAAAATTTGATTTTCAAATACAAGACTCAAGTGGAACATGAAGAGGTAAACAGGAAAGAGAAAATCATAAGAGACTTATTAAGGTTGAACTGTTTACTTTCCCGCATGGAAAGATGATATTTGTAACTCATGAGACCTTTGTCAGTATTAAGGTAGTTGTAGGGGAAAAAATTATATGTATGTATGTATGTATAGATATAGATAGATAGATAGAGGGCACAGGGTAAGTTGAAAATGAATGGGTCATAACGAGAATAAAATTAAGGGTTGAGAGAGAATTATACTAGGAGAAGGAGAAAGGGAGAGGTAGAACAGGGTAAATTATCTCACAAAAAAAACAGAAAAGAAAAGGCTCTTACAATGGCGGCGAAACAGGGGAAGGTGAGAGGAAATGAATGAATCTTATCCTTATATGATTTGACTTAAGGAGGGAATAACATACACACTCAATTGGGTATGGAAATCTGTCTTACTCTACAGAAAAATGGGGGGGAAGAGGACAAGAGAGTAGGGGGATGATAAGGAGGAGGGCAGATTGGGAAAGGGGGTAATCAGAAGCAAATACTTCTGAGGAGGGACAGGGTCAAAAGAAAGAATAGAATAAATGGCGGGGCAGGATAGGATTAAAGGAAATAGAGTTAGTTTTTCACAGCATGTCTACTATGGAAGTGTTTTGCATAACTGCACATACATAACCTATATTTAGTTGCTTGCCTTATCAATGAGGGTGGGTGGGGAGGGAGGAAAGGAGAAAATTTGGAACCCAAAGTTTTAAAAACACATGTTTAAAAAAAAAGTTTTCACATGCAACTGGGAAATAAGAAATGCAGGAAATGGGGTACAGAAATCCATCCTGCCCTACATGAAAATTGAAGGGGAAGTGGATAAGGAGGGGAGAGATAGAAGGGAAGGCAGACTAGGGGAAGGGGTATTCAGAATGCATGCCAACTTGGGGTGGGGGGAGGGACGAGATGGGGTGGAAGTTTGGAACTCAAAATCTTTCTTGTAGAAGTAAATGTTGAAAACAAAAAAAATAAAAAAATACCATAAAAATAAAAAATATAAAAATATAAAAAAATACAAAAATAAATAAATAAAATAAATAAAAATACAAAAATTTGTTTACTTCCTGTTCTACCTCTCCTGTTCTCCATATTTTGATGATTTCTGAATCATTGAAAGAGGCTATGAAATTATATCCTCCACTTTTTTCAGAACCCTGGGATATAGTTCATCTGAGTTGGGATTTGAAATCATAGAATGTAGCTGGGTAATCAACTATCTTCCCACTTCTCTTGGGTTTCAATTCCCTGTTACCTATTTGTATTCTATACTTTTTGGTTTGATCATCATTCTTCTTGGTAGAAAAAAAAATCAGACAAAATAACTGCTTAATAGTTCCTCCTTGTCAGTGTCATCCATCATTTTTGACCTTATTTCCTCTTTGTTCTTTCCCCGAACATTAGTTTTTTAAAGCCCTGTTGTTGACTTTAGCATTCATTTGTCACAAACCTCAATTCTTTTTTTTTTACAGTCTTCTTATAATAGGTGTCACATATTAATATTCATCTTCTTGTACCTACCCTTATTTGTTAATCACATTTTAATATCTACATTACTTAATGAGTTCACTGTATGTTCATAGCAATCTCTTTAGAAAATTCTTCCAAAGAATAATCAAAAGATATGAATAAGCTGTTTTCAGAGGAAGAAATCCAAGCTATAAATAGCCATATAAAAATTCTCTAATTTGCTGATAGAGAATACAAATTAAAACAATTCTGAGGTACAACTTCACATCCATTAGATCTGCTAAGGTGACAGAAAAGGAAACTGACAAATGCTGGAGAGGATGTGGGAAACCAGGTATACTAATGCACTATTCATGTGGTAAACTGGTCCAACCATTCTGCAAAACTATTTGGAACTATGCCCCCAAAGCTATTAAACTACACACACCTTTGACCCAGAGATACCACTTCTAGGTCTATACCCCAAAGAGATTAAAAGAGGAAAAGGGCCTTTTTTGTTGTTTAGTTGTTTTCAGTTGTGTCTGACTCTGTGACCCCTTTTAGGGGGTTTTCTTGGAAAAGACTCGGGAATGGTTTGCCATTTCCTTCTCCAGCTCATTTCACACATGAGGAAGCTGAGGCAAACAGGGTTAAGTGACTTGCCCAGGGTCACACAGCTAGAATTATCTGAGGTTGGATTTGAACTCAAGTATTCCTGACTCCAGGACCAATGCTCCATCCACTGTGCTACCTAGTTGCCCATAAGTACAAAAATATTTATTGTAGCTCTTTTTTGTGGTAATAAAGAATTACAAATTGAGTGTATGTATGTCCACCAATTGGGGAATGGCTGGACAAGTTATCCATGAGTATGATAGAATACTACTGCACTGTAAGAAATGATGAAGAGAATGGTTTCAGAAAAACCTGGGAAGACTTGTATGAACTGAGGGAAAGTAAAGTGAACACAATCAGAACAGTTTCTACAATAACAAGGATAGAAAGATTTAGTAACTCTGAGTCAATGGCCAACCACAATTCCAAAGGACTCATGATGAAACACACTTTCTACTTCTGGAGACAGAACTGATGACTCAGAATGCAGATTGGAGCTTATTTTCTTCTATTTCTTGCTTTTTTTTTTCTTTGAAGATGACTAATGTGGACATTTATTTTTCATGTCTATACATATTTGTCATCGTTCTTATTTTTCTTGCCTTCTCAAAGGGGAAAGGGGAAAGGAGGATGATAATTTGGAATTGAAAATAAAATCTAATAGATTTGAATTAAAGTTTAAAAAACTCTTCAAGGGGCCTAAGTTTTAAGGAAGTTTTTGTAACAAACAACTCTGGCTACCTCTAATCAAGAGTTTACTAACTAGTTTTAATTTAGAAATCAAACAATTGTTGTTAAAGCTCAAATTCAACAAGCATTTTTAAAAGGCATCTTTGTCTTATAGACACCATTCTGGGTGCTGGGGATATAAAGGTGAAAGCAAAATAATCCCTATATTCAAAGAGCTTATATTATATGAGGGTAAGGGGAAGTGGGATGCAACATTTATGGAGATAAATGCAAGATAATTTGAAGATGGAAAGAACACTTTCAAGTCCAGGTATCAGAGAAGGCTTCATGGAGGAGCTGGAGTCTGCAATAACTCTGGAAAGAAGTAATTCTGGCAGTCATAAAATAAGGCACACATCCTAGGCAGGGGGTAATGGCAGATGGCAACATGCCCAGTATGGGAAATACCTATTCAATACAATTTGACACTAACATAAAGCATGTAAACTAGAGAAATGCAAAGTAACACCAGAAAGGTAGGTTGGAGTGATGTAGGTGAGGATTGTAGATGCCAGTGTAAGAGATATGTACTTTTTCCCTAGTCTAGGAAGCTACTGGAGATTTTCCAGAAAGGGAGTCAATCACATGTTTAGATCTGTGCCTTAGGAAGATTGTTGTAACATTGAGTGAAGGCTAAAAAGCAAGGATTGAAGAGAGAGATCCTGGAGGCTGGGAAACCAGTTCAGAGACTCTTTTAATAACCCACAGGAAAGGAGAAAACAGTGGTCGGGCAACTGTTAGGAACGTGATGCTGTAAAATAATGTTATGGAGGTAGAATTGATGGACCTTGGTACTTGATTGGACTTGTAGGCTGAGGGAGAAGAGAAGAGTTTAAGAAATTTGATTCATGTGAATAATGAATCCTGTGAAATGGTTGCATTATTCTATTTGTCATTGCATATTTCCACTGGGCTAAAACCAATTGCCATATTTTACATAATTATGATTTTGAATGCAAATATGAATATACGTTATCCTTTCCACATCGCAACTGTCCCCATAATGGTTTCAATATATTATGGGTCAACATAAGAAATTAAATGGAAATTTGGGAGGAGTTTTATGGAAGCCACAAATGACAAGGAAAGGCCAGCAGACAACACAGAAAAAGTTTAG
Organism: Vombatus ursinus; assembly: GCF_900497805.2. Lineage (NCBI taxonomy): Eukaryota > Metazoa > Chordata > Mammalia > Diprotodontia > Vombatidae > Vombatus > Vombatus ursinus. Next base: position 11,763,757 of record NW_020954548.1, read on the forward strand.
AAACTCAGAAATGCACAAAATATATGTATAGTATTGTATAATATCAACATATTTTATCTTTTAATACCAGAATAATTCAGACATTCTCTGGTATGTGGGGGGGGGTTAAAAAATTTTGTGTGAATTTTCCAGATTGCAGGGATACCACACTCCTAACCCCCGTGTGTGGAAGGGATAATTCTGACTACTTAATAGTATGCATTATTTCACTAATCAAAAACTATCTGTAATATGTTGAGTCTGCAGAAGCAGAATTGAGTTTCCATCAACAGAAATGGAGTATGTGAGAGGAGAAGAATGTTTAAAGGGATATACTCTGAGTTTAGTTTTAAACACATTGAGTGCCAATCAGTCATCCAGATGATGTCCAGCAGGCAGTTGGACACATAGGAATTAAGTTGAGGGACCAGATAAGTGTTGGATACATAGGTATTTGTGAGTCATGTACATAGGTATCTGGCCATGTCACACAAAAACGTAGATACACACATACACATACATATATGTATATGGGTATGTGTATATATGGGTATGTATAGATGTATACATGTGTTTATGTATATACCGTATCACAAGTCAGTCTCCTCATCAGTGCTTCTCAGGACATGGCATTCACTGAGTGTGGAATTTAAATTCTTGATTTTTAAAAATCATTATTCATGTGGGCTGGGGAATTCAATGTGTAGTAATTGTGACATTGTAAGAATGATGACCAAAACAGAACCATCTCCACCCAGGATATCTGGGTAGCTATGGAATGCAACGGATACACTGCTGGGCCCTGAATCAGGAAGACCTGAGTTCAAATCTAACCTCAGATACCTCATAACTGTGAACCCTGCAAAGTCACTTAGTTTCCTCAATTATGGGGATACCAACAGCACCTAGCTAACAGGTTATTGTGAGAAACAAATGAGATTTATAAAGTGTTTAGTACAATGCATAGCACATAGTAAGTATGGTAAAAGAGCTTACTCCACTCCTCCTTCCTTTCCCAACCTCACCCCAGGCATTCCACAACACAAACAGCAAAACAGAAAGAAAACAACCAGTCTTCTGATTTGTCTGTCTGCATCGTTTATTGGAGACAGCAATGCTTTCTTTGATAGTTTATACATGAAGCAAGAGGAGCTGGTCTTTCATTTCACATGATTCAGGATCGACGTGGCACATCCAAAGGGGCACATTAAATCTCTGAAAGGGGCTGTACAGTTTAGATAAATAGAACTCTGAAGAACTCAACTAAGAGGACTCTTACAACCATTACAAAAAGAATGGCGATAAAGCTACGCACAGCACTGTACACACACAATGAGGCCAGAAGAGGAGGGAAGTAACAAAGCTGACTGGAGCCACATACCTTGAATTGCTCAGCACACACACAAAGAATCATTATTTGGTCCTCATTGAGGGCAGAATATGCACAAATGGTGTTCAAAGAATACAAGGGGACAGTGGAAAGAGAAAAAACAGAGTAGACTGATTTTTCGGTCTATGAATAGGAGATAAATAATTTCTGGTGCTTTTCTTATTCGTCTCTGTGGCAAAGTATCACAGGGAACACACATGAATAAAATGGCATTTCCCCACCTTGCCCTCCTTCCTCTTCCCTTCTGTGTCAGCTCTGTGCCCAGCTATCCTGTAGAGACATTATGATCTCATGCATTATTTTTGCAGAGCAAGCACATTGGATTTGGCAGCCTGAGTCTCTTTTTGGGCTCCTTGCAGGATGTTTCTGCAAAGACATGTTTTCTCATCTGCAGACATTTTTTCCCTGGAAATCAAATGGGGCTTTTCTCTTACAGAAAGGGGGAGGAAAACTGGTGGTGTGTCAGTAGAGGGTATAAATGGTTACAAAAGACAGTCAGTTTTCAGAGAAGCCTTTGAATTTCCATTGTACCTTTTTTACTGACCACATCTCAAGACTATTCATTCTGATCAGAAGACAATGTGCTGGTGAGGCAATATCAGACAGTTTAGTGAGCTGGGGATCCTGGGGAGGGGGACACAGAGTGGCAAGAACATTTCTCTCTTGGAATGGAGAGCAGAGGCTTGAAAATGACCTCGAGGTGATAGACGCTATCTTCATTAGGATGGACTGACTGCATTGAGCCACCTGGTCATGCCTCAGGGAGACATGTCTCCTTAAAATGTGCAAACAGCTGCTGGCTATGACCATGGATTGGCCTAATTTGGCAAGCAGGAAGCATGTGCCATTCACTGTGCAGAAAGATATCGTCCATCACCACGGCCAGAGCAGGGCAGCCAATGGGAACCAAAGATGCTCAGTGGGACTGGGTGACTTTGACCACTGCAGCTTGTACTCGGGAGGTGCTTAAAGCAGCATTTCCAAAGCAGTGGCATTAAACTGAACTACCTGGGCCAAGAGTTGGCAAGCCAGCCAGCAAGACATTCTAATGAGGCAGAGCAACCAGAATCTCCACATAATTGATAGGGAAGAAGCCTGACTGACCATGGAGCATCCCCTCATACCAGTTCTCATCAATCTGGTTGGTGAGGGTAATGACATCACCTTCCTTGAAACCTAATTCGCCTTCATTTTCAGGTTCAAAGTCGTACAGAGCTCGGCAGCAGGGCTGATCCATTGGGACACCTAAGAGACAGGAAAGAGAGAAAAAGCAAAGGAAAGAAACAAAACATTTAGCATTGTAGCACCTGATGTCTACTCTTATCAAATTAGAGATTTCTGTACTCCCCATGTTAACTCCTATTCTGTTCCCTAGCTCTACCTCACAAAAGGGAAATGATACAGACCATACCCATAGCACAGCTATCATTCTTCATGCCTTTCCCCACGTTGGTAGGATTAAGCTAGTCCTAAGACTCAGAGTCTGGAAAGCTGTTGGTCGAGTTCTGTTTGCATTATTCTTTTGGAGGCTGTGATATGATGAAAGGCACACAGAATCGGATGCTGGAAGACCTGGATTTAAATCCTGGGTCTGCAACTTGCTACCTCTGTGATTTGGAGCTGATCTCTTCATTTATCTGTGGTAAAATTTCTTCTTATGCAAAACAGAGGGAGGTGGGAAGCAATACTCAAACAACATTCCTCAAGAGGGAAATATTAAGGAGAGTCAAAGAATCAGTATCTATTAAATGCCCACTATGTGCCACGAACTGTGCAAGTACTAAGAACTTTACAAATATTATTGAATTTGAAAGTATAAGGATCAATGAGATATGATGTATAAAGCATATAAACCATAAGCCTTAAGACACTGTGTAAATACCAGCTCTGGTTATTACTGAGGGTGGTCACTACTGAGTTTAATGTAGCAACTAGCAATATTTGGCTTCCTACAGTTTGTTTTTGTTTTTTTAAAGGGACTTGAGGGCTCAGGTGGTATGTGATCAAAGTCAAGTTCACAGCATGATCCATCCAGGGGACTTTTTTTACATAAGGACCTTCAGGCATTTTGCACAGTTGAAATAATGTGGCATCATGAATTAGACCTAATGGTCCATATGAATTTTTGCAATCAAGAGTCCATTTCTCCCCTCATTCTCTCCTCCGGGGAATGAGTAAGCTCATACTCCCACAACCAGTTCCCCTAAGGCTAGAACTGCATGGATGTTGTGAAAGCCACCAAATTAACAACACTCATCAAATGAAAATCTAACTAAGTGCTTCATTTCTGGAAAGAGAGAGGTATAGATATAGACTCAGCCTCCATGATGACTGGTCGTGGGGGCTATCCAAAAGATTTTCTGTCCCATCATCTTGAGTCAATCAGAATACACACACAGTACATAGGGCTCCAATTGCTATCTAATACCACCCAGTTCTTTCATCCTGGCCTCCTAAGAACATCTTTAGTCTATTTTTCTTTTTTTCAGAAGAACAACAAACACTGGAGATCCAGGAAGAAGGTGGTGAGGTTCCCACATATCCTTTAAAACCAAATGCAAAACCACTGAAAATGAAGACTGTTTGCCAAATGTGTCACCCACATTTTTTTTACCATCTGTGGGGAAAAGAGGAAAATTTAAAGAATGCATTAATGGGAATATATCCATCTCCCCAACAGAAAGGAAAGTTTATTTTTTTATTGTATCAACCTCAGTCCCACAGCACAATGAACTGTTGTAAACCTGGCAGGTGTCATGACTCAAACTGTATTAGTATGCAAGACAGTCATGCTAATGTTGTTCAACGAATCTGACTCAACGTGTTCCTGGGGGTGGGCTAGACTTTGTAGTAGGCAACAGGATGTAGGAGCATATAACAAAGGAAGGGGAAAATGGAATCAAAGACTGAAACTCAATCTCCCAGTGCTGATATAATATGTCAAGGAAAGTGATTTACTACCCAGGGAAAAAAAAAAAGATGCTCAAAATCCAAACGTGCTGGGAGAGTAGATTACAAGATTAGTATGTGTGTAGGTACTGATGAAAAAGAACAAGAAGGAAAATGTGAAGAATTAGTGACTTATGAAGACAGAAGCTAGAAAGAAGGAGAAAGAAAAGAGGGAAGGGAAGAAGTGGGGAGGAGGAAGAAAAAGAAAAAGGGAGAGGGACAAAGGGAATAATAGAAAGAGTGAAAGAGTGGACAACAAATGGATGGAGGGAAAGAAGGTGCAAGGACAAAGAGGAAGGGATCCTTTTTCAAATAATTACAACCAGGCAAAGAATAAATTGGGAAGAGGAATAAAAAATTACTGTGACTTGAATGAAATACAAAAGTATTAATCTCAGGATTACTTCAAAGGATTCTAATGGAAAGTTTTCCACTTGTGTTTTAACAAAATCTATACCCTGTTGCACCTGACCTGTTGGTTTAGGAGTGCTAGTATGGGACAGGCCTCCATTGTGTTGAGTATTGTCACCAGATGAAAACTCCAGGCTCATGCGAGGTTTAGGCTGATACTCTCTTCTAGGCTGAGATGAAGCTTCTCTTATCCTGTATAAGGGACCAACAAAATCAATCAATCAATAAAAATTAGATTAAAAATGAGAATGAAAGCAAAAGAAAATCAATATTGACATTAATGAACCCAAATCAAAAATCTGTGCAACTGTTCTTATAACTTAGGTATGCCTATTATATTTGTTCTCAAAGTATGAACCAAAAGATAGGGGCCATGGGAGTGGCAACACTCCTTATTCAATATTCTGGTATTCTCTAATAGAGATGCTTGACAAAGGTGACTCATGGCAATGTTGAGGGATTGAATGCATGTCATAGTCTCTTTCAGTGAAGAGTTTACATTTACCATCAGGAAAGGTGAGCAATTTATTCTTAATACTTTGATCAGAAGGGTGCAATACCTTTCTTCAAGCCTGACAGTAACTTGCTGCAGAATCTGGGAAGCCTGCTTGTGGTACTCCAGCTGGGCTTGTACCAGAGCAGAGAGCTGGCTCACCTGTTCAATCTGCACATCGACAGAAAAAAAAGTGAATCTTAGAGCAATGCTATCAAGTCACTTTTTACAGATCACTCCTTCAAACATCCAGCAAATATTTAATACTATGCAATGGGCATCATGCCAGGAGCTGGAGATAAAAAGAAACAAAAACAGTCCATGACTTCAAGGGACTTTCATTCCCTCAAGGGACTTTTTGTGTGGAAATCACAGACACACACACACACACACACACACACACACACACAGAGTGAGCGAGCGAGAGAGACAGAGAGAGAAACACAAAATTTATATGAAGTAAATAAAAAAATATTTGTGAGGTTGCTAGTCTCTGGAGGGTCAAGAGAAGTTTTGTGGAGGAGGTGGTGTCTGTATCTATGAATAAATTAACTCAATTTTTAAGGTGCAGATGCCATATGGTCACAGGTTAGTCAACTCTATTAGTGTCTGGGTTGTCTGATTAAGACAGCAATGAATGCAGATTCTATAACTAATAATGAAAATTAAAAATAGGGTCCACCACAGTTGGTCTTGCTCATTTCAAATGCAAAGGCATGAGTTAAAAAAGAAAACTATTTTGATCTGTGAATATAACACAATATATCAGTGGGAATAACAATAATGTGGTTTCTTGAAGTGTGACTTACTAGACATATTTCTAAGTAGCCATTCTAAATATTTTGGGTTTCTGTTAGAAAATAACATAAAATAACTCTGTGATTAAGATACAAAAAGCTCAGAGCTAACTAGGAAATTTTAGAATGGCATTTGGCACAACATACTGGACTCCTGGTGCTAAGATAGGTACCAGAATTCATAGGAAAAATGCTAAATAGTAGGAACTCATTTCTTTCCCTTCCATAGGGATAAACACTTCTATATGCCCCATTCCAAACTGATATAGTGTCAAGAGTAATCTTATACCACTGGTCGCTCAAGGATGTTATTAAGACTTACTAAATGGTGAATAATTGAATTGATCTCTCACTAATGTGTACACTTTCTCTGGTGGTACCAGAGAGTATATAGAGTATAGAAATCCATCTATACCTTTCCAAGATATGTGATTCTTGTCCATGCTCTCCGAGAAATCATGTATAGAGATTTAACCAAAGGGTTGGAAGCTCTCCTCTATTTCTTGAATCTGCCCATTAGTTTTCCCTTGCTCTTACTAAATGATCATTTCTCATTATACATTTCCTGGATGTCATCTTTCATACTGTTTCTTACACAGCATGATTGCTAATATACTAAAGTGTGTGACAGTGTGATGGGAAGAGTATTTTACTTGTAGAGAGGAGAGAATTGGGCTCAAGTTTTGGCTTTGATATTTGCTACCAATGCAACCTTGATAAAGTCGCTTACCTTTTTGAGTCTCATGTTTTCATTTAAGAACAACAATATTTTGTTGCAGGAAATCCATTTTGTACATTTTAACATTAGATAAATATGAGTGCAGCCCTTTAAATGTATTTCCATGAAAATAGCATAAAGAACACTTTTCTTTGTTTTTCTTTGCAGTTGTTAAATATATCCCTTTTAAAATATATCCCTTTCTAGCTTATCCTCATCAGCCATATTCTTCAATGACACCAACCAGCTACCTAAGTCCCTGTTCAAAACAGAGTAATTTGGATGTCAAGAATATTAATGTGTTAGTGTGTTTAAATAAGCATACAATCACATGATTCAAATGTCAAGCCCAAATAAAATAGTCAGTAATCTGCTCACATCCATTTCCAGGAGGTTGAACATGCTCGACTCAGCAATTTCTTTAGACTCATCAAATTTCTCTAGAGCTTGGCGAAGCTCCTCATCCGGAATCTTGCCTTGTCTTTTCTTCTTATAATCGAAGTCCAGGCGGCGACCCTCCAACTTCTTTAGATGATGCTGAAAAATTGAAGGACAGAAAGGATTGAGGGAAAGCTTTTGAAGGGAAATCCATTGAAGATGGAGTAGAATGATAAAGGAAAGGATAGGTGGAATACCTGGATGCCAATCTTAATTCCATCACATTATCTATGAAACTTGGGGGAAATCACTTAATTTCTCCAAACTTTAGTCCACTCATTTATAAAATGGGGATAATAATATCATCTCTGTCTCCTTCACTGGGTTATTGAAAGTCTAAAAGGAGATCACCATTGGAAAACCCTTTAAAAGTTGTATTTAGCTATATAAAACAGAAGCTATGGATAAGGACTTGACTAGGGGATTCACTAGTATAAGAAATTCTCAGGTAAGGAAACTACCTCTGTCAATGCAAGTCAGCACATTCTCTGTAACCAATCTTAGAAAGTTGCCTGGAAAACCATTAAAAGTCATTAAAAATGACTTGCCTGGAGTCACATATATAATATGTTTAAGAAGTTAGACTTACTCATCAAGTCCGGCTGGCTCCAAGGCTGACTTTCTAGCCACTATTACTGCTTACCTCAATGAAGTATTTTGAAGAAAACACTTTCCAAATTTCAAATGTTCCAATACTGTAAGTACTTGTGATTTCATAGGCATGGTTGTTACTTTTACCTTTACCAATCCAGACTACAATCTCTCCAATGCTTTAGTTAATGACTTTCTATAGTTAAAAATAAAACAAAATGAAACAAAACAAATGAACAAAAAAAAAAACCCATCACTTGATATCCAACCCTCATGTGACAAGGCTCTGTACATTTGGCTAGATGGGGACTTAAACAGCAGTTATATTGGTCCTTTTCTTTATTGATCCTGCACTCAAAACCATACCAATATTGTAGAATGGAGAAAGTCTCACAACAATCTTTGAGCACAGCCTTGAGAACACAATCAGCTACATTCCACAATGAGGCATTGGAAGAAAAATTTAGTGGAATATAAACCTGAATGAACCATGTAAATGTGAACTCTCATGAACTTTTCAGTTTTCAATATTCACCGCTATAAGATTTTGAGTTCTAAACTTTCTCCCCTTCCCTCTGCTCCCCCCTTCCAAAGTCAGCATGCAATCTAATATAGGCTATATGTGTACAATCACCTTAAACATATTTCCACATTAGTCACATTGTAAAGAAGAATTAGAACCAATGGGAAGAACCACAAGAAAGAAGAAACAAAAAAAGAGAAAAAATAGTATGCTTTAATCTGCATTCAGACTCCACAGTTCTTTCTCTGGATATGGATAGAATTTTCCATCATGAGTCTTTTGGAACTGTCTTAGATCCTTGTATTGCTGAGAAGAGTTAAGTCTATCAGAGTTGGTCATTACACAATGTTGCTGTTACTGTGTACAATGTTCTCCTGGCTGTGCTCACTTCACTCAGCATCAGTTCATGTCTTTCCAGGTTTTTCTGAAGTCCATCTGCTCATTATTTCTCATAAAACAATAGTATTCCATTAGATTCATATGCCACAACTTGTTCAGTCATTCCCCAATTGATAGGCATCCCCTCAATTTCCAATTCTTGGCCACCACAAAAAGAGCTGCTATGAATATTTTTGTCCATGTGGGTTCTTTTCCCATTTTTATTATCTCTTTGGCATACAGACCTAGAAGTAGTATTGCTGGGTCAAAGGGTATGCATAGTTTTATAGCTCTTTGGGAATAATTTCAAAGTGCTTTCCAGAATGGTTGTATCAGTTCACAACTCCACCAACAATGCATTAGTGTTCCAGTTTTCCCACATCTTCTCCAACATTTATCATTTTCCTATTTTGTCATGTTGGCCAATCTGATAGGTGTGATGTGGTACCTCAAAGTTGTTTTATTTGCATTTCTCTAATCAATAGTGATTTAGAGCATTTTTTTCATATGACTATAGATAGCTCTAATTTCTTCATATGAAAACTTCTTCTTCATTTCCTTTGACCATTTATCAATTGGGGAATAATTTGTATTCTTATAAAATTGACTCAGTTCTCTCTATATTTTAGAAATGAGGCATTTATCAGAGACACTGGCTGTAAAAAAAATTTTTTTCCCCAGCTTTCTGCTTCCCTCCTAATCTTGGTTGTATTGGTTTTGTTTGCACAAAAACTTTTCAATTTAATGTAATCAAAATTATCCATTTTGCATTTGATAATGTTCTCTCTTGTTTGGTCATAAATTCTTCCCTTCTCCATAGATCTGATAGGCAAGTTATTCCTTGTTCTCCTAATTTGCTTATAGTCTCACCTTTCATGTCTAAATTATGTGACCTTATATTGCTATATGGTATAAGATGTTGGTCTATGCCTAGTTTCTGCCAGACTATTTTCCAGTGTTCCCAGCAGTTTTTGTTAAATAATGAGTTCTTATCCCACAAGGTGGAGTCTTTGGGTTTATCAAACAGTAGATTACTATAGTCATTGACTTCTGTGCTTGTGTACCTAACCTTGTCCACTGATCCACCACTTTTTTTCTTAGCCAGTACCAAGTAGTTTTGATGATTGCTGCTTTATAATAGAGTTTTAGATCTGATATGACTAGGCTACCTTCCCTTGCACTTCTTTTCATTATTTCCCTTGATATTCTGGATCTTTTGGTGAACTCTTATTATTGTTATTATTATTATTATTATTTACTATCATTTAAAGATATTATAATAAAGATATTATCATTTGAAGATATCATTTGAAGATAAAGACATTACTATTATCATTTAAATATACAGTTTAAAGAAAAAATACTTTTCCAGTTCACTTTGCTTTATGCCCATGTTTTATTCACCTAGGTGATACAGGAAAGGGAGTCCTGGACCTGGAGTCAAGAAGGCTTGAGTTCAAATCTAGCCTCAAACATTAGCTGTGTGACCCTGGACAAGTCACTTCACCTCTTCCTGCCTCAGTTTTTTTATAAGCATAAAAATATAAATATCTCACAGGGTTGTTGTGTCAATCAAATGAGACTTTGGTAAAGGGCTTAACACAGCACCTAGAACATAATAGGTACTAAATAAATGTTTATTTCCTGCCTTCCATTAACTTTCAAAAGGAGGTAGAAGTTTAAATATTAATGTCACTGTAGAAGCAATAATTTTCAATGGCTAACTAAAAGAAAATCCCATTAAAGAATGAGATTTAAGAATGAGAGAATACAAGGGAGAACACTCCCTACCCCATGCCCACTCACTTGGTCTCACTTTTCTAATTAACTCTAGTTCTTGTTCAAGTGAAAAGTGTCAACTTCCTGGTGGATTGAAGAGTACAACAAAAAATGGTCTATTTGAATGAACTATTTGAAATGATACTCTAACACTTCAAACGATTTGCAATCTCTCCCTGCTTTAGGACAATCTTCCCTCCCCACCCCTATCCCTGGCCTCCAACTAGACGTAATCAGTACAAACAGCCAGTTAAGAACTCTCACTGCTTGTCTAAATGGGCACCTTCTCCACAACTTATAATCTTAGAGAATTACTTACTTCACTAAGGGATGAAGTGACCTACCCAGCCAGAATATGATACAGGTAGGATTTGAACCCAGCTCTTCTTAGCTCCAAGGCTCACTCTCTACCCATTGTAGACTTAATCTGCCCAAGTAATTTATTACTTAGTAGGTAATACTCTAGTAATGAGCCCATCTGCCCTCAGCTAGGCTGAACCAGTATGAATGTCACAGTCTGTTTCCAGGCCAATATTTTTAGTTTTCTCATCTTTACAGGATTTTTTTAGCTTCTGCTCCACTGACTTAGCTTTTGAGAACTCAAGGTCACTCATACACTACATGGTACCAGAGCGGGAATTTTTCTTAACTACTTATTGCTACAAATGTATTTTCCTAATCTTGCTTTGCCTAGAGTAATACTAAAACTTCCTATTACTTTCTAATCATAGACTCACACAAATTTATGAGCCAAGAAGAAACTAGCCTAGGATTAAGTGTCCATAGATCATCCACAGGGGAGAAAATTCTTATTCTTGTAGTCAAGAGTTGACTTGATTTGTAATTTCCTCAGTAAATTATCTTTGCCAGAAGGTCAGCCACCAAATAAGAAATGGTTTTGGCCTCAGCAACTCATGAAGATATATCTACTAAGATATGAAATGACTGTGATATGCATTAGTGGAGAGTATACAAACAATGAGGAAGGGCTCAATTAATTAAAAAGTATGTACTCTAAAGTTATTTGGGAAAAATCTACTGCTAGCAGTGAGATAGGGAAGTAAACTAAAAGGAAAGATGTACATTTTTGTTTACTTTCAAATGTAGGTATATCAGTGAATGCAAACCAGGAGGGTGCTGGTATGGAAAGAATGAATGAAATTGGAATCAGAGGACCTGGGTTCAAATCCTGGCTTCTACTTACAACCTGTACAACCTTAGATAAGTCACTTCTCCTTTTCTGTAACCTTAGACAACTCACAAAACTAGTATGAGTCAGAAGCAGGACGTGTACCCTAGTACTCCTGGCTCCAAGCTCGGCCCTCTGCCCACTACACCGTGATGCCTCTCAGTTCTTCTTTGAGTGTCTTTAATTCCATTCCACTGCTTCTAACTTGGTGGAAAGTGTTGCTACCCCTTCTATTCATTTTCCCTTTGTTCCTATCCATGAAGAGTAAATAAGAAGGGGGCAGAAAAGCAATGGGACATGGGGGAGGAGATGAAAAGGAAAAGAAGGTATGATACCCACCGCAAAGAAAATGTTCTCAGGAAGAATATTTGCATTCCCATAGAAACTTGAATTCTTTATGTCTCAAATTCTCCCTGTGAGTTAGCTATAGGATTCTAAGCAAAACACAGTTACTGCTGTGGCACAGAAAGAGCACAGCATCTCTGAATTTTAGAGTTAGAAGGAACTTTGAAGAGCATCTAATCCAAACCTCTTATTTTATAGATAAGGAGGAAGCTGAGATCCATTAAAGTGAAGTGACTCACCTAAGGAAATGCAATTCGTAAAGGAGAGAGACAAGACAGGCAACATGATATGGTGATAAGGGCATTTGATTTGGAGTCAGAGGATATAGGTGTGACCATGGTTGAATCACTTCCTCATTCTGTATACCAGGTTTTTCATCTTTCAAATGAGAGGTTTGGACTAAATAATCCCTAAAATCCCTTCCTACTGTGTATTCTTTCACTTGGACCAAAATTCTTTGATTTCTAATCCTGGGCTCTTTCCACTCCACAACACATCTTCCTTCAAACAAGTTTACAGACCTACTGTCTCATTTGAGCATACTGAAGAGTCCTTAGTTTTTTTTGTTGGTTTTTTTTGATGGGGCATTTCTAGGAATCATGACACATTCATTAACTCAGCTTAATGAGTTCCTACTATGTGATCTGCAGGGTTCCAGGAGCTACTTCAATGTCATAACTTTGTTTTCATAGAAAACGTAGGCCTAAGTGGGAGAAATAGAAATAGTCTTTATAAATGATGCCCTTCACAAGGGTTGCCTGAAATGTATACCTCAAAATGTATAGCTCAATTGTTCTGTGTGCCTTTCAAAAGATGACACTTGAGTATTTTTCCCCAGTCCTGACAGCTGTTATGAAAATGTGAAAACACACAAGCATTCAGTATTAATATAACTGCTCATTAAAGCAAACTACTAAATTGTCATCAGTGGTACAGCTGGCATTTCACAGGGTGAAATCAGCAGAGAGAATTATAGGTTAATTAATATATTTGTGCTTCTCTGAAAAAGAATAATAATCCTTCTGGAAAAGGAAATGTTCCCCAAAACAACAACAAAAACAACAACAAAAATAGAAATTGAACACAGTATAATGATGATGACTAAATCTAGCCCCAAAGAAAAGATATGAGAAGGCATCTTTCTCCCTTCTTTGAAAAGGTGGGGAGCCATGGGTACAGAGCATGGAGGGTTGGACTTGGAGTGTTGATGTGTTGGTTAGTTTAGCTAAACTAGGTTTTTCCCTCTCTTTCTTTTCTATTCTTTGTTATAAAGGTTGGTTTTCTGGGTAGAAGGGAGGGAAATATTGGGAAATAAAGGTAATATAAAAAGGCAATAAAAAAACAAGTATATAAATAAGTTTCTTAAAATATTCTCAAACTATCCATCCAACAACTACATATTTCGTGGAAAATTGTCTTTGGAACACAGGATGTTATTTCTTTGGGTTGTCATCTCTGCCATGCCAGAAGAAATAACAGAGGAAATACTTCATGCATCTTTGATTTGGTCAGTAGAAGAATTCCCTCCACAAATACAGACAATGACTCCTCAATGACTTGGAAGAAGGTCTTCAAGAGTTGTTGTGTACCAAAATTTAATCACTTTGTGGTCAAACTGGGGATAAGATTCTCCAAAATGAGCTAGCTAGTCAGATGAAAGTCATTCCATCGGGGAGCTCATACTAAAAGCCTTTTATAGCTTCATATGTTCTGTTAGATTTTATGGTGCTTGAACCCAGGGTCACCTCTACCCCAACATGAGGCATCAGAGAGGGAGTTTAATGAATTAATAATAAGAGCTGCTGACCTTTATAATGTGACTTAATAAGGTTCATAAAGTACTTTACTCCCAACAACCTTGTTAAGTAGATTGTTCAAGTTCTATCTACTATTCCTACATTACAGAAGAAGGAAAGAAACCTTGGGGAGATTAAGTGATTTCCTCACACAGAATGCTACATTTCTTTATTTTTCCAACTATTTCACAACTCAAATACCCAGAAATAACCATAGTAGGCAATATTGTCTCCATCATTATTATCCTCTCCTCTGGTAATGTTACCACCTAGGGGCAGGCTCTTATCACCTCATACCTACACTATTGCAATAGCCTCCTGGTCATTCTCCCTGCCTCAAACCTCTCCTCATTCCAGTCCACCCTCCATTCAGCTGTTACATTAATCTTCCTAAAGCATAAATCAGATCATGCAATTCACCCCCATCCAACCATCCCCTTCTGGTACCCATTCAATAAACTCCAATGACTTCCTTTTGCCTCCAAGTATAAAATCTTCTGCTAGGCTTTTACAACCTTCCATCACCTATAATCCTCCTACATCCCACTCTTCTTACACCTTACTCCCCTCCTTGCCTCAAACAGGACACTCCAATTCACAGCTCTGGCTATTTTCACTGACTCGCCCCTATGCCTGGGACATCATTTCCTCCTCACCTCTGCCTTTTAGCTTCCTGAGGCTTCCTTCAGATCTCAGCTAATGTCCTACCATCTGCAAGAAGCCCTTCTCAATTTCCCTTAATACTACTGCCCTCTATTGATTATCTCCAATTTAAGCCGTACTGTATATATTTTGGTTGTACATAATTGTTTGCATCTTGTCTCCTGGTCCCCACCCACCTTCCCATTCAATGACTGTAAGGTCTTTGAGAGCAAAGGCTGTCTTTTGGTTTTCTAGATATCTATAGAGCTTAGCACAATACCTGGCACATATCAGTTACTTAATAAGTGATAGTTTACTTACTGATTAATATTATAAATGTAAACTAAGGCAAAATGAATAGTGGGCTAGTCTTGAAGTCAAGAAAAATCTGGGTTCAAATCTCATTTCTGACACTTAATAGCTGTGTGACCAGGATCAAGATGCTTAACTTCTTTTCACCCCAATTTCCTCATGTATAAAATGGTTCTGATGATATGTGCAATTTTATTGTTCAGTTGTTTCAGTCACGTCCAACTCTCTGTGACCCCATTTGGGGTTTTCTTGGCAAAGATGCTAGAGGAGTTTTGCTATTTCCTTCTCCAGCTCATTTTACAGATGAGGAAATTTAAACAAGCAGGTTAAGTGGCTTTCCCAGGGTCACACAGCTACTAAATGTCCAAGGACAGATTTGAGGAGTCTTCCTAGCTCCAGGCCCAGTGTACCCTATTAGGTTGTGGTAAGGTTCAAAAGAGAAAATATATGTAAAGTTTCTTTGCACATTTCATGATGTTATGTAAATATCAGTGTTGTCATTATTTTTGCTGTTATCAATCAAAATGATCATTATCATTTCTGCCTTACATTGAAACTCTTTATTTCTCCATGTATAATGTGGCAGATACCTGTATTTCTCTTAGGTCCTTGTCATGGAGGTTCTGGAGAGGATCAATGAAATTTTGTTTCACTTCCATGTCCAAAGAATCTTTCACCTCTGAAAGTTCCCTCATGGCCTCGCCGACATCACCAAGGGCTGGGCCTGGAACAGAAAAATATTTTTCTTTTACCTTAAAACACAAATTTGAATAGTAAACAGCTCTGTACTTGGGACTACGATAACCTCAGCTCCTGTTCCAGTGAAAATGCAGACTTTATAACTCTTGTTCAAAAGGAAACTTAAGAAAAGAATGCCCCTTAGACTCAAGGAAATTATCAGCTAAAAGAAGTGAGCTATAGCACATAGTCAAAGGAACTGAATTTTCTGGTATGTTCTTCCCATAAAATGATAAAAAATGATTTTTTCAAATTATAATTACTCTTTGAACTCGATATGAAATCCCAAAGTGTTTGAAACTTTACTAAAGTCAATTTTCATGATTAAACCCTGCTCAGGGAAAGAGAAAAAAAATTTTAAAAAAACTAAAAAAAGAAAAAAAAACAAATCAAACATTCTGAAAACAATTTACCCAAATTCAAAAAAAAATCTTAGTGACAAGGCATGCACTTCTAATATCTATTTTTAAAATCAACTTTCCTATCACCTTGTGCACCAAAATATGCAAGATAATTAAGAAGCAAAAAGCCAACAGTTACCAAAGTTGCATTCATCTCCAAGCTCCCTTCCAAACTTCAGCATGGCTTCTGCAAGCAGGGCCTCTGCCTGAGGATAGCCTGGTCCTTTCTCCTGACCTCGGATCTTGGACATTGTGTTAATCATGCTGAGTTTAGCTCTAGAAGCTGTTGGGAGAAAGATTGTAAATGTTAAGTATCTAGTAGGCCTACTCTTTCTACTGCTATTCAGTGACTGTATGAAAATAAATTAGGTGAGATACTGTTACAGGAGTCAGTTTGTTTTAAAAGAACAGCATTGTAAAATTTAAAAATGCAAGGCATAGTGGTTGAAATTTGAAATATGAAAATAATAAAGGAAAAAAGGGAGAGAGAAGAAAAAGGGAAGAAGGAAAAGATGTGAGAAAAGGTAAGATGGGAATAAGAAGTTGAGAAAAGGAGGAAAGGAGTACAATATAGTATAAATAGCAGGAAACTTGGATTTTCTCAACCCTAAAATGACCATATTGTGCTAGGTAAGTGATTTGCAGCCTTCTAAATTATCAAGACTCTTTCTTTTAAAAAACTTTTTTTTTTCATTACCAAGCACTTATTTTTTTCTCCCTAAACTATGGCAAGTAAATACAATAAAGGTAAACTGAAATACAGACTCCTAGCAAAATCAGTTTATTTACAGTAATACATATAACTGTTAAAGCAGGTCAGACTGGTCACCTCAGTAAAGCCAGTGACCTCAATGAGAAGGAGGGATTCTCTTTTTTGACATGCACAGATATGAGAGGTCTGGATAGTTGAGGAACATTTTAATTACTTATACTGGGAAAAGTGGGTTAGCATTCATGAATGGCTAATTGCACCCCTCTCTGACAATTAACGTTAATTGTTTTATGAGACTCATCTGCCTCTTTTAATCTTTATTATGGGCCAGAAGCACCAGGTTTGATGCCCCTTGGGGAAGATCAAATGTCCTCTAACTGTACAAGGACAAGCAAGGGCAGATGATGTGTCTTTTGGTGGTGACACCAGGTTAAGCTGGTTGGAGTTTATAGATAGACAACACGCAGATGTTCAGGGGTAAACTGCATGAATGATAACAATGTTCCCTTTCAATCATGCCTTTAAACTAATTCAAACTACAAAAGAAAGCATTTCTGAGTGAGGTGAGCTCAGGTGGGTACTAACAATTAGAAAAATCAATACAGCATGAAATTAGTTACATAAAATCAATAGAGTAGAAATGAGAGGTGATATTAACTTTCATCTTTTTACACTAGGGGAAGAGAAGGGAAAAGGAGAGGAAGGGAGGGGAGGAGAAAGAAAAGAAGGAGAAAGGAGGGGAAGGGAAGGATAAGGAAGAAAAAGGGAGGGGAAGGGAAAGGGAGAGGGAGATAAAGAATCCTCTTGTCTCATAAGCAGAGTTAAGCAAAACAAATTATAGGTCATATCAAATAGTGCTTTTGTTATTCTGTATTTTAATCCATAATCTCCCTTTCTTGAGGTAAGAAGCATTCATTTTCATCAATCCTCTGGAATCATGGTTGATCATTTTGTTGATAAGAGTAGTTTTTTTCTTTTGTTTTTGTTTTTTTTTTTAATGACAGCTAGTAAGTGGCAAGTGTCTGAGACTGGATTTGAACTCGGATCCTCCTGACTCCAAGACAGAGCTCTATCCACTGCACTACCTAGCTGCCCCCCAGAGTAGTTAAGTCTTTCAAGAGAGTTCTTTCATTTCTACAATATTGATGTTATAGTAGAAATTGTTCTCCTCACTTCAATTTGCATCAGTTAATACAAGTCTTCCCAGATCTTTCTGAAACCATCTCTTTATTAATTTCTTATAACACAATAATATCCCGTCACATTGATACACCATAATTTGTTCACTCATTTCCCAATTGATGGGCACACTCCTGGTTTCTGGGTCTTTGATACTAAAAAAAAAAAAAAAGATCTGCTATGAATATTTTTGTATATATGGGATCTTTTTTTCTTTCAAAGCATAGGCCTAGTAGTGGTATTGCTAGGTCAAAGGGCATGTACTGTTTATGAACTTTTGGGACATAATTCCAAATTACTTCCCAAAACATTTGAACCTATTCACAGTTTCACCCACAGTGCATTGAATGAGCCCATTTTTTAATATTTTATTTTTCCCCAATTACATGTAAAAACAATTTTAACATTTGTTAAAATTTTGAGCTCCAAATTCTTTCCTTCTCTTCCTTCCCTCTGCACCCTCCTTGGGAAGGCAAGCAATTTGATATAGTTTATACATATGCAGTCATGAAAAACACATTTCCATGTTAGTCATGTTGTGAAAGAAATCACATTAAAAAAAAAACAAGAAAAATGAAGTCATGGAAAAGTATGCTTCAATCTGTATTCAGACTCCAGTTCGTTCTCTGGAGATGGATAGCATTTTTCATCATAAGTCCTTCAGAACTGTCTTGGATCATTATACTGCTGAAAATAGCTAAGTCATTCACAGTTGATCATCACATAATGTTGCTGTCACTGTATACAAGGTTCTCCTGGTTCTGCTCATCTCACTTTGCATCCATTCATATAAGTCCAGGTTTTTCTGAGAGTATCCTGCTCATCATTTCTTACAGCACAATAGTATTCCATCACAATCATATACAACAACTTGTTCAGCCATTCCCCAAGTGATGGACATCCCCCAATGAACCCATTCTCTCAAAACTAATCCCCTTTAACTAATGACCTCCCCCACCAAAGTGCAGATGAATAATACATGACAATGATTGTATTTTAGTAGTTACTAGTTGAAAAGAAATATGATAACAAAAACAAACTATGAATTCAGCAGCTTTTGCATGAATTTTTATTTTATTAGTTAATATCATCAATGGGAACAGCATCAATATACATTATGAAAACTCTGTGCATGCACACCTATACACACACACTCACACACACACATATATGTGTGTGAGTGTGTGGATGATATTATTTATTCAATTCAATAGAAGCAATATAAAGTCCTCTCTCTGGCATTTAAAGCTCTTCATAAACTGGCCCCTTCCAAACTTTCCAGTCTTATTCCCTTCTCATTTTATGATTCAGCTATACTGGCCTACTAGCTACACTTAATACTCCATATCTCCAGCCTCCATGCTTTTGAATTGGCTATCCCATATGCCTAGAAAGCTCTCCCACTTTAATATCCTAGCTAGACCTCTAAGGCAGGTTGGTGTCATACATAGTAAGTAGTTAAGTACATACGTATAGAACATTGGACTTGAGTTAGGAAGAATTAAATTCAAATCCTATCCTAGACATGTTAACTGTATGACCTTAAGTAAGTGACTTAATCTCTCTCAGTTTCAGTTTCCTCATCTGTTCAAATTCTGCTTCCTCCATGAGATTTTTCTTGGTCCCCCTAGATGCTAGTACTTATCCTTCTGAGAATATACCCCATTTAGATAAATAGTTAAGTAGAGAGGGCATGAGGGATTTTGACATATAAAGAATGGTAAAGGCAGGCATAGTTTGCTGCATACTCTAGATTTGGGGAAAGTATATTTCAAAGAATTCAGAAAGAAGATAAGTGATTCCATAATCCAAAGTTTTTTTTTATTTTTTTATTTTATTTTTAACATGTGTTTTTAAAATTTTGGGTTACAAGTTTTCTCCCCTCTTCCCTCCCCACCCACCCTCATTGAAAAGGCAAGCATCTCAATACAGGTTATAGATGTGTAGTCATGCAAAACACTTCCATAGTAGTCATGTTGTGAAAAAACTAATTTCCCTTCATCCTATCTTACCCCCTCATTTATTCTATTTTCTCTTTTGCCCCGTCCCTCCTCAGAAGTGTTTGCTTCTGATTATCCCCTCCCCCAATCTGCCCTCCCCTCTATCAACCCCCTGCTCTCTTGTCCCCTTCTCCCCTTATTTTCCTGTAGGGTAAAATAGATTTCCATACCCCGTTGTGTATGTTATTCCCTCCTTAAGCCAAATCCTATGAGAATAAGATTCACTCATTCCCTCTCACCTTCCCCCATTTTCCCTCCAAAAGCCTTTTCTTGTCTGTTTCATGTGATATAATTTACCCCATTCTACTTCTCCCTTTCTCCTTCTCCCAGTACAATCCTCTCTCACCCCTTAATTTTATTTTCCAGATATTACCCCTTCATCTTCAACTCACCCTGTGCCCTTTTTCTATCTATATATACATATAATTTTTCCCCTCCCACTACCCTAACAGATAGTCCAAAGTTTTAACAAGTAAAGTCACACCAAGAGAGTTGGAAAGTTCTTGGAATGAACTTTACTTAATTAACTTATTTTTAGTTTTCAACATTCACTTCCATAAGCTTTTGAGTTTTAAATTTTCTCCCCTTCCCTCTCCTCCCCAAGACAGCTTGCAATCTGATACAGGCTCTACATACACATTCTTATTAAACATATTTTCACATTAGTCATGTTGTAAAGAAGAATTAGAACAAAGGGAAGAACCACAAGAAAGAATAAACAAAATAGGAAAAAGAGATAGAGACAGAAAAAGACACAGAGAGACAGACAGAGAGAGAGAGACAGAGAGAGAGAGACAGAGAGAGAGACAGAGAGAGATAAAGAGAGAGAGCACAAATAGTATTTTTCGATCTGCATTCAGACTCCATAGTTCTTTTTCTGAATGTGGATAGCATTTTCCATCATAAGTCTTTAGGAATTGTCTTAGATCCTTGTATTGCTGAGAAGAGCTAAGTCTATCAAAGTCAGTCATCACACAATGTTTCTGTTACTGTGTACAATGTTCTCCTGGTTCTGCTCACTTCACTCAGTATCAGTTCGTGTAAGTCCTTCCAGGTTTTTCTGAAGTCCACCTGCTCATCATTTCTTAAAGCACAATAGTATTCCATTACTTTCACAACTTATTCAGCCATTCCTCAATTGATGGGCATCCCCTCAATTCCCAATTCTTGGCCACCACAAAAAGAGTTGCTATAAATATTTTTGTACACAAGGGTCTTTTTCTCATTTTTATGATCTCTTTGGGATACAGGCCTAGAAGTGGTATTGCTGGGTCAAAGGGTATGCACATTTTTATAGCCCTTTGGGCATAGTTGCAAATTGCTCTCCAGAATATTTGGATCAGTTCACAACTCCACCATTGGAATGAACTTTTAAATGAAATGTTAAAAATCTGATGAAGAAGAAAAGAGGGACATGTGTAGGAAGACAGACACAAATACACATAGAACTCAGTGACCAACTTAAATGTTTTATCATGTGACTAAAGTGACTGAAGAGGAACACAAAAGCTTAGAATGTACTGTAAGCAAGGTGTTAGAAATGTTTACACTCAAAATGAGCTGAGATTGGCACTTAATGCAAAAGACAAAAGGGTGAATGGGATTTAGGTTAAAAAAGAAGTTAAAGTGACTGCCTATAGAGGATGACAGACAGGAGGTAGAATTACATAGCTTTTGTTTTGCTTGCTTTCTTTAAAAAGAATGATCTTTAGGTTGGAAAAGACAGAAAAACTACGGTTAACAAAGAATTCAAACCCAATATAAGTAGCAAAATAACATAAGTGTCCCTAGTTGTTCTTAATGAGTTAAGTAGATATGATTACCAAGCCATTGTTACCAATCCAGGGATCTAGAGCTATATATTTTAACTATAAAATTTAAAGTGGTTAACAGTTATTACTTGGTCTAGCTCTAGTCTCTGACTCAGGAAAAACTCAGAAACTAGAGCTAGACCAAGTAATAACTGTTAACCACTTTAAATTTAGTAAGGAAGCTACCATATTGTACCTAGGCATTTTTTCATCTAATTCTGGATGGTCTTTAAATTTTATATGCACATCTTAAAATTCAGTGATTGATAAAAAGGCTAGCAAAATATTAATTAAAATCTACTTTTTCAGAAAAATTTAAGTATGTTTTATGCACACACACACACACACACACATACATTCATTTAATAGTTTATAATCTGAGACTTGTTATCCACATCTATGGGCAGTCCAATCATTTATATTAAGCTGCCTCACCAAGACAGGACTGGGTGATAGCTACCCATATTTCAGAGGAGGAAATAAATGATTGAAAAATTTGTGTGTAAGGACAAACCCCACTGCTCAATATTTTAATACCATTTACTATCTTTTTCAGTTTACTATTTCATCAGTTTTCCAAATTTATAAAATGAGAGGACTGAACTAGACCATCTTTCAAGGTCCTCTATAGTTCTACAGACAGAGTCAGGAAAACTTGAGTTTGAATCCTCAAACATTTATTAGTTGCTTGACCTTGGGGCAAGTCATTTAACTTGTCTCTGACTCAGTTTCCTTATCTATGAAAAGGGGGATAATAATAGCACCTACCTCCAGAGTTGTTTTGAAGAGCAAATCAATTAATACATGTAAAGTTCTTTGCAAACTTTAAAGCACTATATAGAATTCTATTATTATTATTTTCTACAAATCTATGCATTCATATGAAAAATAAAAGAATTAAGATATCTCCAGGGCAGCTAGGTGGCATAGTGGATAGGGCACCGGCCTTAGATTCAGGCAGACCTGACTTCAAATCCAACCTCAGACACATAACACTTACTAGCCGTATGACCCTGGGCAAGTCACTTAACCCCCACTGCCCCCCCCAAAAATAAATAAATAATTGGGAAAAAAAGAATTAAGATATTTCCTTTATGAAAGTCCTTACAATCCATCCAAGTACCCTTAATCTATTTTTTATTTTTGCTGCTTTTGAAGATTTTGGCTTTGGGGGACTTAGTGCAAAATAAATTTAATCCAGCAATAGGACAAAACACCCGGAATCATCAAACAGGAATGATCTTGAAAAGCCATTAAGTCTCACTGCACATGGCTGCCAATAAACTTCTAGTATATCACATAGATTATGCACATGCCTATTTAAAGGAGCAAAGCCTGGCTTCTAAGGCTTCAGGACAGCACATCTTATATACAGTCTGTGAGAATATTAAGATCATTTAAATCAACTTTCAGTCTTTCGAATGCATAAAACCAAACCTGAGCTTCAGCTACTTAGCCAACAATGACATGGAAATGGAGGGTAGAATGTCATGAGGGAAAGAGGAGATTTAAGAAAATTCAGAAAAATAGAAAGTGAACAAAACCAAAAATGGAATGGGTGGTCTTATAAAGAGAAAACTAGAGATAGCAACAAGGACAAAGACAAATAGTCCAGGGGAAAAAAATCTGGAATAAATATACCACATATGGATTTGGGATGAATGAAATGTCCCCTAATCTTTTCTCTGTAATTTCTCACAAGAAGTCTAAAGGTTGAAACACATTGTAAAACTTGGTTGTGCATTCATGCCTTACTGGATAGTTGTCCACTATGCAATCAATCAACAAGTAATGATTAAGGGCCAGGCACTGTGCTAAGAACCAAGAAATACAAGCAAATGGAAGAGTCCTTTCCTAAAGAATTTTACATTCTTTATTTTTCCCCATTTTTTATTGTTGAAATTTTTAAAAAATAGTTTTTATCCGTATTTTTACATTGTTATAATTTCTCTCAGGATATCTCCCCCTCCCTGAGAGCCGTCTCATGTAACAAATAATATTTTTTAAAGATAAAAAAAGAGGGAAAAAATCAACATAACCAGTCAATACATCAAAAAAAGGCTGAAAATATGTGCAATATACCACATTCATAGACCTCCCACCTCTGCAAAGCATGGGGGTGGGGATCTTACATTTTAAAGAAGGAAGGTATCACCTAAAGATCTGAAAGGAGAGAAGGTAAAAGGAATGATTACGTTCGTATCTACTTAGGAAGTGAAGTGACTTGGAGACCTGAATCCTGACAAGATGAGGCAAAAGATCATCTATTAGAGCCAAGGAATCCAAGAGTCCAGGTTACTGGTGGGAAAGAAGTGGAGGTGATACCCTAAGTAGAGAAGGTACCACAGACAAGCCCATTTATTCTTTCCTTGAAATGAAGATCCAATTGATCCTGAACCCAGGGCTTAGATACAATGAGAAGCTTTGGCTTGCTTCTTTTCCTACTATGATCCCAATTGTTAGAGAAACAATACTTCTGCCTCATCCTACCCCCACTAGACAGCAATGGTACTTCTGTAATCTTTCAGGAACTGGTGCTCCAATTTCACAAATTTACAAAACTATAATGTTGAATGTTGTGCAGCTAAAAAATACCTAATTATTCTGTCCTATTTGTAATAAGAATGTAATTTTTAATGAAATCATCTATAAAGGGAAGGGGGGAAGTCTATGCTAATGTTGTTACATCCAATTCCTCTTATGGTTTAAAAGTATTTTCAACCAACATCTTTGATTGGCATTAAAATTCATAAACCCATGTTAATTTACTCTAAATGAGGAGCCTTAGAACTTCTGTTTATAATCTTCCTAGTCTTTGAATCATCAATGATTGGTAAAGAAACCACCACACATGTTTGTCTAAAGTCTATTACGTTTAGCTGGATGGTTTTTAAATGTTGGGGGAAATTGTCTAACCTCATGGGCGCATAGATTGTAAAATAGGAGTGAAATAGATGTGGGACAAACAGAATCAAAGAGGAAGAGCAGGCTGGGTTTGCATAATAATAGCGCCTACCTCCAGAGTTGTTTTGAAGAGCAAATCAATTAATATATGTAAAGTTCTTTGCTAACTTTAAAGCACTATATAGAATGCTATTATTATTATTTTCTATAAATCTATGAATTCATATGAAAAATAAAAGAATTAAGATATCTCCAGGGCAGCAAGGTGGTGTAGTAGATAGGGCACTGGCCTTGGATTCAGGAGGACCTGACTTCAAATCCGGCCTCAGACACATAACACTTACTAGCTGTGTGACCCTGGGCAAGTCATTTAACCCCCGTTGCCAAATAAATAAATAATTAATTAATTTTTTAAAAAAAGAATTAAGATATTTCCTTTGTGAAAGTCCTTACAATCCATCCAAGTACCCTTAATCTACTTTTTTTTTTGCTGCTTTTGAAGATTTTGGCTTTGGGGGACTTAGTGCAAAAGAAATTTAACCCAGCAATAGGACACAGAATGGAGACACAGTGTCTCCATTTTTCTACAACAGATCAGTCAGTATCAGGAAGCAAAACAGATGAACTAGCTCAGAACCCAAGTAGACTAAAGCTTAATGTGACTACTCCTCAACATAGAAACAGTGAAATGCTTAAAAAAAAATCAATGAAAGAACACATTAAAATAGACTGTAGTCTAGGGTTAAGCCTGTGAAGAGAGCTTGGGGCTGCCTGTGGGTAAGAGATAAGTAAGAAACAAGGGCTATTAAAAGTAAATGTTTAGATAAGCAGAGAATAAATTTTTTAAAAACCCCACAAATGCTTGCTGGAGTATTAAGATGTTTATTAACAAAATCTAAAGTACTAATAAGGTTATCAATAGCAGTGATCCTGGATTCCCCAAGACTACAACCCAAGGGTGATGAATTTTTGAGGCTTCAGTAATTCTGAAAGACCATCTACTAGGACATGTAGGGGTCCCCTACATTCTTAGATGGAAAATATAGCTACACAGACCTAAGGAGTATAGAAATATTAGCAGGAAAAAGTCCTTAGTGGAAATAGTCCTGGACTGGGAGTCAAGAGCCCTGGGTTCTAATCCTGTTTCAATTCAACAATTATGTACTAAGTGCCAGCCTCTATGTGAGGTTCATGGGATATGAAGACAAAAATAAAACAATCTCTAATCTCAAGGAGTTGACATTTGTGGGAGGGGGTAGAGAAGAAAGAGGAATAATACATACACATACAAGTCAACAAAAATATAGTGTTCTAAAAATCTTAGTGCGTTTTAAAATTAGTAATAGGTATTAAGTGATTATCAAGTTATTGATAGTTTAAAGGACAGCGAGGTGGTGCAGTGGATAGAGTGCTAGGCATAAAATCAGGAAGACTCATCATCTTTGTAAGTTCAAATGTGGCTATAGACACTTACCAGCTATGTGGACAAGCCACTTAACCGGCTTGCTTCAGTTTCCTCATCTGTAAAATGAGCTGGAGAAGGAAATGACAAACCACTCCAGCATCTTTGCCAAGAAAACCCCAAATGGGGTCATGAAGAGTTGGACACAACTGAACAACAACTGAACTGAAAAATAGTTTAAAACTGCACTGGGACTTTTGGGACATTGTATGTGCATGTGTGTGTATCTGTATATAATTCCAGAAAAAGAGTACAGATCTAATATAAATAGAAATTAAACAATAAGACACAGATTCCAGAGGGCATAATGAAAAAAGTTGAGGAGAATGGGAATGGGCCATCTGACGGATGGTGCTGTCATGAATGGGTATGAAGGAGTAATGAGGGGTGATCAGAGAAGAGAGATTCAGCCTAGCCAGTATACAGCTAGTTAATGGTTTTTGCCATTAATAAATTCTGTGACCATGAGGAAAATTCCCTCTACCTCCTTTAACTATAAAATGAGGAAACTGGACTAGATCTAGAGTTCTTAACCTGGGATCTGTAAGCTTTAAAAAAAAAATTTTGATAACTATATTTCAAAATAGTTTCATTTGTAATTTTATGTATTTTATGCATTTTAAAAAAACATTTTTCTGAGAATGTGTCCAGACTTCATTAGATATTGCCCAAGCATAGTGACACAAAAAAGACTAAGGACCCATCACTTGAGGTGATCTCTGAGGTCTTTCCTCATTCTTAAAGTCTACGATTCTGCTGCATGTGACATAAGTTAATTTAAGAGTATACACACATTTTTACGTGTACTACTTTGAGTACAGTTACTTCTACTCTCAAAGATGTGGACTTGTTACACTAGTAGGGCACTGCATTACCTTTTTAGAAGGAAAGACAATGTCTTTTTGTCTTTTTATTCCACCAAACACCAATCACAGTGCTTTGCATATAATATAGACCCTTGATAAATGTTTGTTGAATTATACCAATAGATTTACCAAAAGTATCATCCTGAAAATATTTTAGACCCTGCCCCTATAGTCAGTCCCCTCTTCCCTTTAGGAAGTCCTTGCCTAAAACCTCCATTTGAGGAAGTGCCCAAACAATAAATTACTTCTTGCTCAGCTCTACTCCTGACTCTCCTGTCTTTTCCAACTCTCCCCCAGCTGCTTTCTCACCCTGGAGATGTCTCTTCCCTGTAGCTGGCCACCTTCTTCCAACGGAGAGTTCTTGTCCTGCATTTGAGAAAGTGCCTAGATAAGCTATGCTCACTTCTCTCAATATCCTGTTCCTAGCTCAACATCTACCCTTTCCTAACCCCATCTTCCTTTCAGCTCTCTTTTACTTATTGTCTTTCCTACCATTAGAATTTAAGTTCCTTGAAGGTAGGGACTACATTTATTTTTGTTTATATTCATATTCTCAACACTTAGCATAGTTCCTGGCAGATGGTGAGCACTTAACCAATATTTTTTCTGTCTCTCGATCTAGCTATCTAATGATCGATCTATCTATCTACCTACAAACAGTTTTGAATGTTGAATGCAGAATCACAAAAATGACCAAATATTTGTTCTTCTATTTATTAACTATATCATTCTGGGCAAGTCATTTATCCTTTCTTCCCTCAGTTCACCTAACAAGAGATAATAATGGGGAAAATAATACTTGCAGTCTCTATCGCATAGGTATGTTCCAAGGAAAATTACTCTGTGAATCTTAAAGCACTAGTTATTGTTGTTCACATAGTTTTGGGGCCAGAAGAAATCTTGGTAACTATATAGAACAACTCTTTATTTTACAGAAGTGAGAACTGAGGCCCAAATAACTTAACTGATTTGCCCACACTCATATAGCCGGTTTGTGAAAGAGACATAACTAGGAAGGTCCAGTACTCATTTTTGACTTAGGAAGACCTGATTTAAACCAGGATCTATGATATCCAAAAGATGTATCAACATTTATTCAGAGGCAATTACCCTAAGAAAAGATGGGAGGGAATTTATTTCCCCACCTCAACACTGCCTTGTACTTTTTATACTAATTAGCTTCAGCTTAATAAGTCACAAAGATACAATTGCAGATATTCTTGACCAGGGAGGTCAGTGCCAAAGTGATTATGAAGAATGATCTTAGTGATGTCACAAATGTTTACAAAAGCATGAAATTTTCATCTTTTTTTGAATACTTTCCATATTTAGCAATGATGCTACTGAGAGCAAAAAAAAAGAATAGTCAGCAATGTCAAAGTTATCAGTTATGGTTTTTTAGGTATTTTTACCTAAATGTTCCCAAAGAGTGATCTAATTTAGGTTAAGGGTTTCTGGCTCTGCATTCATTTTCAAACCTGGAGTGGGGATAAACTGTCAAAAATGCTGCTCTTTGGCAGATAAAAGGACTGGGATTTAGAGTCAAATGATGTGAGTTTGAGTTTCAACTTTGCCACTACCTAACTGTATAACTGGACAATTTACTTATGTTATTATAGAAAGTATCACAGGATTCATTGCTTAGGAACCACCGTCAATCATATTCTCAATTACACAGAGTACAATAATAACACAGCTTATCATACTCAGAGTGCAGACTTCACTGAACTGAAGTCAGTAAGCCACAAACATCAGTTTCCAGCTATATTATTTAGGTTTTGGTTACGTAAGCAAGATGGATACAATGGAATTTCAAAGAGTAAGAAAGGGAAGATAATGATTTACAGATCAAAGAACAGAGGGCAGGCAGAGAAGATATCAGCTAAAACAGAAAAAAATAGCCAGTTAACACAGACCTGTAGTTCACAAGCTTGATTTTGCCAACTCTGGCTAACTACCTAATGTGCTCATCTTAAGTAAGTAGCAGTAAGAAAGTTAAGCCAGAAAGTCTCTCATCACACATCTGTCTTTATGAAACCTCACTTTTCTTATTCAGAATAGGTGGGGTAGACTATGTGATTCTATAATCCCTTCCAGTTCTAAAACCTGAAATATGAAATGTTTCATCAATATTTGAAAGCAGACGTGGGTGGTGATAATTAGTTAAGAAAATTAAGATCCTTCCAATTTTTTTGGAAGAATGATTGAAAGTGAATGTTAGGAAGGCAATTTTCCTTGCTGAGAAAGCAAAGAAATGTATTAAAATACCTTTACTGATAAACATAAATTGCTTATTCTATGGAGCTCAGTTACATAGTGGTCAGAGTATTGGACTTAGAGTCATAAAAACCAGAGTTCAAATCCTGCCTCACTTACCAGCTATATGAGTATCAACAAGTCACTTAACCTCTCTCTGCCTCAGTTTCCTCATCTCCATGAGGAGAGTAATAGCCCCTACCTCATGGGGCTGTTGTGAAGACCAAATGAGATAAACTATATAAAGTGCTTCATAAATGCTAACAGTTATTATTATTATTATTATTATTATTCTGCACTGGGGGATAAAATATAGCCCTTGTCTTCAATACAGCTTCCAGTACAGTATGGGATAAGACCCAAACACAAACAGCTATAGTATATCAATAATAAGGTATTATGCAATAGAATTTCTCCATAATGAAAATAGAATTGAATTTTTAGAAATCTCACCACTATGGACTTTCTTCATTAGTCTATTCCAGCACATTAAAGCCTTTAGTTAAATCAACACTTATTTATTAAATGCCTACTTTGTGCCAGGCACTGTGCTAAATGCTGGAATACAAAGAAAGGCTTTAATAGTCCCTCTCAAGAAGCTTGCATTCTAATAAGAGGAAATAGCATGCAAACAACCATTTGTTGTTATGTTCAAATGTATTTGTATAATGTATGGATAAGACATATAGAGGAAAACTTGGAGATCACCTCAGAGGAAAGGTTCTAATGATGAGGTAGAAAAGAGTGTTTGAGGCATGTAGAGCAAGCAGAACATAAGATGGGAGATAGGATGCAGAATGTGACCAGCCAGAAAAGTGATCAACAAAGACTATGCATTGAAGCCCCCACCATGGAGTTCTCTGTGTGCTTTCACAAAGCACCCTCAACTCGAGAACAATTCTTCCCCTCCCCTTTCCTGTTCTCTGCTTAGCGCCTCCGGACTACCTGATTGGGAGTCATGTTTGCGCCTCACATTCTCTTGTCCTCTTCCCCTATTCCATAAAATTGTATTTAAACCATACCTTTACCCTGGCTAACCGCCTTTGCCTCCAACAGGAAGCAGGGGCCACTCTGCTCCCTTAGGGGAATGGGGCCTGTGACCTATGTTCTGCCTCCCATGTGGAATAGAGCCCATTGGGGCTCTGCTTCATGGGGAGTGGGCCTGCTTGGGTGCATCACCTCAATAAATGATTTTCTTTAACTTGGAGACTGAGTGAATTCTTTCAGGACGGTAGGACCGACACATCTATTCCTCATCATTTCAGTTAGTACCCCAACATTCTTGGTGTCCACCCTGAAGTCATCACCAATGGCTACAGACCTCACCACTAACATTAATGAGGATTGGGAAAAGCTTCTTGAAGAGAAGGTAGGGTTTGAGTTGAAACATGAAGGAAGTTAAAGATTGTAAGAAGTAGCAGTGAGGAAGGAGGGAATTCAAGTGAAAATACAGTTGGGAGATGGAGTGTCTTGTTTGAAGGACAGCAAGGAGGCCTACATTGCCCAATCATAGAGTATGTGAATGGGAGTAAGGTGTAAAAAGAGTGTAAAGATGGAGATGGGGTGAGGGAAAGTTATGAAGGACCTTAAAAGTCAAACAGAGGATTTTATATTTGATTTTTGGATACAATAGGAAACCACTGGAGATGACTAAGTAGGGGAGTGACATGATCAGACATGGCCTTTAAGGACAGTGATTTTTATCCACATTTCATCACTAGGGAGAAAAATCATTTGCAAGATATAAAATAAGTCAGTGGCCAACCCAACTCGACAATCCTCATTTCATCTCCATAATCAGACAAACCATTCAACTTTTACAGAAAAAAAGATAGGTTGTTTAAACTACATGAAATTTTTTTTTATAAAAAAGTAGCTCCATATAAAACCAAAAACAACATACAAGGAAAAGAAAAAAAAATACATTCTCACAAGGAGTAAAGATGCAATTGATTATCATGAATGGCAATTTATCTATCTAGGGGGAGTAAAGAGTTTAAAATGAGATTTGTTCCTGAAGGGAAGTGTGAAGGAGAATACTAAAGAAAAAAACAGGAAGGGGAAATTGAGTTAACCTCCCATCCATGAGGATGATCTTTTCCCATTCTCCCCCATTGTGGCACTGCCTGATGAAGCTCAAGGTTTCATTTCCAGCCTCAATCAGAGCTGTGCCATCTTTTAAGGAAGTCATTCGGGACATCCACAGCTCCTTCCAATCAAACTCCCCACTCAAAAGTGAAAAATGTGCTGCTTTCACTGAGGACCATTCTGATTCTGGTCACAGCTGAACGGAAGTCAATGCCCTTGTTGTGAGAAGAAAGAATGGAAACAAACCCTCTAACTGGGACTGACTGAGTGGTTTTCTTCTAAAAATGAAAGTACTTTCAGTTGGAGTCAGTTCAGTCTCTTACTCAAAGCCTACTTTACAGGTTTGGAAGGAAGCTGAAAATTTAATAATTTTAGGATTTCTATTGGTCTTTCCTATTTTTTTTTTTAAATGTGAATCCCGAAAGGAAATAAAATCATCCACTTTATAGCCTGCCATTCACTTACCTGCTATGTGACCCTAGGCAAGTCATTAATTCTCTGAGCTTATTTCTTGATCTATAAAATGAGGGATGAGAACACGTGTTGCTATTCAATCTCTCTGGCACTATTCTTCATCCCAGAGTTGTGGGGAAAGAAAACATTAAAGGGCTTTATAAATGAGTTCTAAGTATTATCATTCTTGCTGCTGTTATCCCTAGTAAGTTGTAAATTGTGCATATGATGATTAATGAGATAGGCTGGAATTCAAGTCCCTAAAACTGACCAGATGCATTTGAGTCCTTAAAATCCATGTTATCCCCTTAGGGCTTAGTTTTCTGGCTTTGCAAGGTGAAAATGAGCTAATGTCATAAAATCATTTCGTTTATATACTGATGAGACAGTGCTACTATGAGCACTGACTCCTTCAGGCACTTACTCTAGATCCATATTGATCAATCAATTTTAATCCATAAGCATTTATTAAGCACCTATCATATGCTGAGTATTAGGATACAAAGAATGAAATAATCCCTACTCACAAGGAGCTGAATTATAACAAGGGCCTTCAAGAAACAAGTTGTCTTTTGGTCTATCAAATTGTATTCACTTTACAAATTTAAAATAAATAATTCAATAAACAACTAAAAACCTACTGGGTTCAAAGAACCTGGAAGGAAGAGGAAGGTAAGTGACAACTCTATTTTACTCTGTACTATACCTAGAATACTTTATTTACTTCTGGGCATCACATTTTAGGAAAGGATAGAGTTGGACCTGGGACTTCTTTTTTATTATTTTACTATTATTTTTAATTTATGGAATAAAATGAGCAATTCTTTGGTATAAGGGACTCTCAGGTATGGAATTCTCTCTAGCAAAGCAGGTTGGCACCTTCTCTGGAACTTATAATGTTACAGAGTAAGCTAGATCAACCAATCAATAAACATTTATTAAGCACCTACTATGTGTCAGGCACTGTGCTAAGTGCTGGGGAAAAAAGGCAAAAGACAGTCCTTGTCATTAAGGAGCTTATAATCTAATGGCAGAAGACTACAGCACTAGCTTTTAAGTTAAGTGAAGTTAAATTATTTGCTCTTGATCATATAGTCAATATTCATTAGGGGCAGGACTTTAATCCAGCTCTTCCTGGCTTTGAAGTCAGCTCTCTATCCATTATGCCATCCTGCCACATTTATTTTTGAATGAACATCTTCCAAAAATAAAGGACAAGTCTTCTGCCTCCAAATTGAATGTGATTTCCATTGAAACTACAAGGCACTGTGACCAAGGTAACACAAGAAACGTGTGATTAGGTTGGAGACATAAGACATACATAGGCAAAATGAATTAACTGTATAGAAAGTGTATTTTAAATGCCAAATGACTGTAATAAGCAGTGAGTACTGAGGAATACAAGGAACAAGGAAGAGAGAGAGAAAGAGAGAGAGAGAGAGAGAAAGAGAGAGAGAGTGTGTGTGTGAGCACTCACTGAGCAGATAGAACAGCTGGGTTGGAGAAGCCTCTTGGCATAGTGGATAGAGCACTGGGATTTGGAGTCGGGAGAACTGATTTGAATCTTCCTCACTCCCAGTGACCCCACTCCCTGCCCACATTCCATCAGTTACCAAGTACTGGTCTTTCTGCCTCTGTCTCTCATATATACTCCCTTCTCTCTGACACTTGAACACTGTAGTACAGGCTCTCATCACCTCACGTCCGGTTTATTGCAAAACCCCTCTGTCTCAAATCTTTCTCCGCTCCAGTCCATCCTTCATCCAAAAAGACCTTTCCTAAAACACAGATCTGTCCAGGTCACCCCCCCCATCCCTGGCAAATTCCTTTCATTCAGTGAACGTCAAGGGCTCTTTAGTGCCTCCGTGATTAAATGGAGAATCATCTGTTTAGCTTTAAAATTCTTCATAACCTGGCCCCTTCCTGCCTTTCTGGTCTTTTTACACCATATTTTCCTCAATATATTCTGTGATCCAGTGACACTGGCCTCCATGTTTTTCTTCCCATATCTTCCTACTCTATCCATTTTCACTGTCTGTGCCCCATGTCTGCAATGCTCTCCCTATTGT
Organism: Vombatus ursinus; assembly: GCF_900497805.2. Lineage (NCBI taxonomy): Eukaryota > Metazoa > Chordata > Mammalia > Diprotodontia > Vombatidae > Vombatus > Vombatus ursinus. The sequence continues at coordinate 11,797,426 of NW_020954548.1, forward strand.
TTCTGCCTCCTGGCTTTCTTGGCTACCTAATCTAAGTTAAAATCACACCTTCTGCAAAAAGCCTTTCCCAGATCTCTTTAATGCTAGGGGCTTCTCTCTGAGATGAGTAATTAATCTTGTTTGTGCATAGTTGTCTGCATGTTTCCTCTCTCAGCAGTGTGTGAGCTCCTTGAGGGAAGGGACTGCTTTTTTTGAGGGGCAGGTTTTTTTTTTTTGGCCTATCTTTGTATGGCACTTACTTAGCTCTTACCTAGCACGTAATAATTGTTTCATAAATGCTTGTTGACTTCACACCAGCTGTGTGACCATGGACAAGTCAAACTCTCTGACTCTGGTTCCCATATGAAAAAGATACAAAATGCCCTGTTTGACATTCAAATCCCTTCATAACCCAGTCCCCTCTCACCTTTTCAGTTTTCCTTTACCTTATTTCCTGACATATACTCTTTGATCTAGTGACACTGGCTTCCTGGCTGCTCCACAAACAAGACACTCCATCTCTTGACTCTTGGTATTTTCTCTGGCTGTCCTTCATGCCTGGAATGCTCTCCATCCTTCACTCTGACTAGTGACCTCCCTGGCTTCCCTTTATTCCCAATTAAAATCCCACCTACTATAGGAAACCTTTTCTAAATCCTTTTAATTCCAGTGCCTTCCTTCTTTTAATTATTTCCTACTTAATTTGTATATAGCTTTCTTTGTATGTATTTGTTTACTGTTGTCTTCTCCCACTAGATTATAAGGTACTTGAGGATAGGGACTGTCTTTTGAATCTTTTTGTATCCCCAGTGCTTAGGATAGTGCTGGACACCAACTTAACAAATGTTTGCTGATTGATTGATTTGGACTACCTACCTTGTACAGTGGTCATGAAGAGCTCACATTGTAAACTTTAAAATATGGTACTATCACAGTCAGAGGAATGAAATGACCAATGGAATGGTGGCAAAAATGAGCCTGTAGGAAGGACAATTAGTAGATTAGTAGTGAAAAATAAGGCTGGAGTGATGGGTCGGGTCAAGATTGTATTTGGCTTTGAATGACAGGTGGAGAGTTTCTAAGATGGGGATAGTAATACTATACCTACTTAAAGCAAGGAGTTGGCTCAATTGACCTCAAGATATCTCACAAGATATCCAGAACTCCGATCACAAGGTTGAATTGGATGATATCTAAGTCTCTTCCAGCTGCAATATATTCTAGGCATGTATGAGTTAGAAGGTTATTTTAATAATAATATAATAATTAATATTCATTAATGAGTAATAATATTATAACAATATTACATATTATATATAATTCTATAATAATAAGTTTTAATAACAAGTAGTGGACTTTAGCATTACTCCCCAGGTTTAAGAAATTCCTCTTACTCATTTTCTCAATTCAACAAAAAAGAAAGATCTAACCTTTTTTTTTAAATCATCTCTAGAGCAAGATTTACAGAAAGTTATCTTTTTAATTCCTCTTTTGTCTTTGTCTCACTGCCCCTACACACATTCTATACATGCTGAGGAGAACAGGAGTGTTTCCCATTCTGAACAAAGAGACTCTAACTTAGATTTGGACTCAGAAGATTTGAGCCAAAAATATGCCACTTACTACTGGCACCAACTCTACCAGAAGCTCAGTTTTCCCTCTGGAAGACTGAAGGAAGTAATACAATCAGAGGCAACTTTGTGTAATGAAGAGAGTGCCTATTTTGAAGTTAAAGGACCTAGAGTTGAATCTTGACCCTCCTATTCACTACCTATTTGACCCTGAATCTATTTCCTCTTCTGTAAAAATTGGGGTTCTTATTAGATGATCTCCAAGATTCCTTCCAAGTCTCAATCCACAATCCTAAGAAGGAGACTAGAATGGTGAGGAGACTTGAAACCAGGCTATAAAAGGACTAACTAGCTTAAGGAACCAGGATATCTAGCACAAAGACTGGAGGGGTAGAACCCCTAAAAGCCCTCTTCTAGTATTTTAAGGGCTGTAAGGTGAAGGAGGGGTTAAATCATTCTGCTCAACTCCAGAGGAAAAAAACTTGAGAGGTATTCATTCCCTTATAATTGGAAACTTAGGAGAAACAGGGTGACCCTTTGTGTAGAGAGAATTCCTATTCTAATATAGGTTTGTTTTAGTATTTGTCAATAATATTTAATATTGAGATCATGAGATTTCTTCTAACTCTGAGATTATGTGATTTTATTGAAAGTTTAAATAAAGCATGATCCTTTATTTCATGGAACACACAGGTTAGAACAGAAATAAAATACAAAGATAGCTGTAACAGAATAAAGTATTAAATATATATATATATGTATAAACAAATACAGATTAGATTGTTATAAAATCTCTGGCACCATATTCAATATATATGTATGTGCATGTGCGTACACACATACAAACACACATGTTTTATCACACATAATATGTATGTATGTCTAGATTATATAGGTACAAACATATTCGTATTATATGTGTGTATGCGTGTGTGTATATATATATACACACACGCATACACACATATATATATACACACACACACACATATATATATATACACACACACACACATATAAAATAGAATGTAACTCTTTACCAAATTATGGCCTAAGGATAGTACAGAAAATGTACCTGTCCTTTAAAAGATTGCTGGTTCCTAGACAAGACCATTGACCATTGCTCTTGCCTTTTTGCTCTCCTGATTGCATTTCTTAAAGCATGAGAGGTTTGCTTTTTTACTGTTTTCATGCCCTAGACAAAAGGGCCATAATTTGGCATCTTAGTCATTGCTTTCTTCCCTTCTGAGCATCAATTTCTTTGATAGCAAATCACCTCTAAATTACAAAATTAGCTCAAGCTAGAAAACTGCCTTATGAAAGCATGAGGCCAAATTGCTCAAGTAATCTCCTAGGAGAAGAAAAAAGGCTCTTCTTCCCTAAGTAGAATATAAATCACAAGCTAAATGATAAATGAGAGTTGTGGCTAAGGAAAAATGATGACCTGAAAATATAATAATCAGAGTAAGACTTGCATTAATCCATGGTGATGTTGACAAAGAAATATGGAAGTCACCAGAGAAGGAACTTTGGAATAGATGAAGCAGCTCCCTATATCTGGAGTCAGACTGCCCGAGTCTGAGTCCTAACCCTGCCACTGACCTTCAACTCTTTAAATCTTAAGAGTTAGTTAACAGTTATTTCTTCAACAATAAATCTTATCTCAAAAAATGGGAAAATAACAATACCTTCCAAGCCTGGTCACAGGATTGTTGTGAAGATCAAATCAAATGACATACATAAAGTGCTTCTGAAAACCCTACGTCATCTAATCATGACTATTATATGCCAGGTTCAGTGTTAAATGCTTAGGATAGAAAGATACAAATGAAACTCTTCACAAGGAGTTTATATTCTACCAGGGAGATATGATATATGCACATAAGTACATACACTATAGTCAAGATCAAAGAATCATCGCGTCGTTGACTTAGAAGGGGTTCCAAATATCTAGGAATCCAATACGAGCAGCAATAGCAAGTGTGGTTCATTGCATCCTTGAGACCATGTGTGTTGTACACCTCAGTTAAGTCATTGTTCTGAACCTTGATTAAGAGTCCTCAATAAATCTCTGAGATCAATAAACATAGTAGCAAACTCTATAACTTCAACATGGGTGGTTTAGAGCAACCATAGGCACTATAATATACGGAGACATATAAGGACCCATTTGTGGGGAGGATATGCATGGAAGAAATGACTTCCTTAGAGACCTTTCATATCTCATCACAGGTACCAAATCTCAAAGGTGCCTAAAGAAACTCAGGAAATCAATTAGCATAAAGCAATAGCACCAAATGAATTGACCAACAAGTAAATTGCCAAAGATCACTGCTTAGGCCTGTAGTAATTCTGGGTCAAGATCTCAGACAATAATCAAAACACACTTCAGGTTATATACCACACAAAAATTCAATTTGATTTTATAAACTTTTCCAGGACTTTATTTTAGCAGTGAAGAAAGGACAAACTGAATGGCAAAGTGACCCAGACTAAAGTATAATGGGAAAAACAATGGATATGGAATAAAGGACACGGATTCAAATTTTGCCTTTATTGCCTACTACCTGAGTGACCTTGTACAAATTGCACTATACCTCACTTCCACGTAAAATGAGGGCATTTGACTCTTTGAATTCTGTACCCCTCTACTCCCCACTCTCATTCTAAATCCTATGATCTTAGAATTAACAAGGTAAAAATGGCAAAAAGTTAGGAAAATGAGGTATTCTAGGATGGTAGCTACCCTATCTATGTATATATTTGGAATACATGTTTTAAGACCAAATGCAGACCAAATTATTTAAGAAGTAATAATCATAATGTAATCTTTCCATTGAAACTCAACAATTATCCTATATTCACTATTTTCTCTATTTATGCATCTATGTGGAAAGATGATTAAAAGAACACTAAGTGCAAAATGGGGCAAAGCAATTTATAATTGTTTTTATTTCACACCTGTTACCAGAGGCTTCCAGAACATTTTAAAACACTCTAGTCAAGTGCCTTAAACTATCAACAAAATTTTACACATTATTTCTGAAATGATTTTTAATTATCTAAAAAATTCTGATCTAAGACCCTTATTTAATAAGCCATCTCAGTCATATCTAAGAATTCGACAAAGTTCAAACAAAACAAACTGAAAAGTATTTTTCTTTAGGAAATCATAGGTATTCTATGTGCAATGGATTTTTCATGTTCAATGGTTCTTCATTTAGACTGTATAGAGCTATTTTTCAATTTATGCTGATGGGCTAATAAGAACTTGAGAGGCAGTGTAGTATACAGTGGTATAACCACATTGTATTTGGGGTCAGAGGAACTGGGTTCAAATCTCAGCTCTGCTACTTACTATATATATGATTGTGAACAAATCACTTCATTTTTCTGGGCCTAATTTTCTTCATCTGTCAAACAAGAAGGGTTGGACTTAATTCTTTCTGAGGTCATATCTAATCTAATCTATATTCTGTGAGTTTTTTAAAAATGTTCACCCTAAGGCATATACATATATACATGTATATGTATATATGTGTGTGTATATATATATATACACGTATATGCATATATGTGTATATATATACACACATATATATGACCCCACCCTCAAGGGAATTTTCATCTAATCAATTAAACAATTTCATTATTCATAAAACATGTGAGCTAGAAAGGGCTTAGAGATTACTCAGTAAAATACTTTCATTTGTACATAAGAAAACAATAAGCTAGAGAGACAAAGGATCCTAGTTTTGCAGGTTTAGAGCTACTTAGAAGTCAGGTATTTTAACCCCTCATTTATAGAAGAGAAAAATGAGGCAAAGCATTTGTTCAAGGTCAAAAGATATTAAGTAGCAGAGCCAGGATTTGAATTCAGGTCTTCTGATTCCAAATCTAATGCTCTTTCCCCTATGCCACATTTGTCCACAGTTAGTTAACAGGGTAAGAGTAGGAAAACCAAAGTATGATGAGCATGTAAAATTTGCAGCCAAAAAGATCTGGATTCGTATCCCACCTGCAACATTTACTGGCTACGTGTACCTTCCTTGATTCTGTGCAAGGGTTAGTCTTTTGCCATTACTCCATCTTGCCATAGTATTAGTGGTTAGGATGCTTCTCCCTGACCCAATTCCAGCAAGCTTTATGATTCCAAGTTTTGCTCTCAGTGAGTTAAACAGCAGACAAATAATTAAGTCCCAAATATGCCAGTTAAATAAAAGTTGCTTAAATTTTGCAGAACTTCTACTAAATGATAGTCTTTTTTGTTGTTGATGATGGTGGTGGTAATGACATTAGTTTTCATTAATGACTTGACTCCAATCTAAAAGTTTAATTCCTTTCCACTTAATTGCTCTAGTTAAAACTGACATTATATTTGCCCCAGGAATAACCATCATTTTTCTTTGTGGCAGATGTCCACATGCTTCTCAAAGACCCATAACCCTTTTTTTTCCTGCTGGCAGCTCATTAGTATATTTAACATACTATAAAAATGTTTCATTTCCAAGAAATAATTTATTTTTAAAAGGTTCCAAGCCACTTCCTCTTGCAATATTTTTGAGGAGGTAAAAACAAGTCTTAAATCAGTTCATTTAGGGCTCAATTAAAATATCTTTTCTAGATTTTAACTGTAGCAACTCTGGAAGTTAAAAATCATTAGATACCTTAAAAGAATCAAGCCATCTGTTCTTTCCTTTCTCTGCAGTTTGTAGCACAGCCTGGCATATAATACTTCCCCAGAGACATGCATAACACAAGGGAATACAAATCCAGACACACCAGAAAAGTTGCCAAGGAAGCAGACTTCTGCAGAGTCACTGCCCCATTTTGAAGGAATCTTATCTGGCCATCTTTTCCTCCCACTTTGAAGGACAACCAGCACTGGAATAAGGGTATAATGGTCCAGTTTTGAAACAACAGCCAAGAAGGACTGCTTCTCCAAGTTTATGTACTAGCCCAGGCTTCTTTAGCATAGAAGATGATTGCTACCTTTATTATAACCAAGGGTATTAATTGCTGCTCATAACTGGACTGCCTTGCCTTTCTAATTCTGGTAACCACTCTTTCCTCTGACCTTTCTTATACTTTGGGGAATATGGTTCCAGACCTTCAAGGTCAAAAGCAACTTTATACTCTTGATAAACTCTTCCTACCTGTGTAATCCCATTGCTTAAGCTTGCTAGGATTGTTAAAGGTTTATATTTGGTAACCAAGCCATGGCACATGTATGTGCAAAGTCCCATATACTCCATTTCCATACACCCCTAAACTCTAGAACTCTTGGTTGTCCCACCACAGGATAACAAATCGAGAGCCAGAGATGCTCTTGGAGGTCATCAAATATAACCCCCCCCCATTTTAAAGATAAGGAAACTGAGACAAAGAAAAGTCAGGTGACTTGCCCAAAGTCATCCAAATTAAATGTGGCAGAAATGAGATCTGAGATTTGTGCCCAGTTCCTCTGCCTCTAAATCTAAGACTCAAGCTCATTCCTGAGGGCTCTTCTCCTTTTTACTCCTTCATCCCTTTCATTTTGAAAACAACATTTCAGGAACCCTTCCTTATTTACAATGCTGCCATTTTGACTGAGGAGGTCACAGGAAATGAAGAAACTTCAGGAGCCAATAATGCACCCTCAGTGGAAGGATCCCAAAAGGAAAGAACAATAAGGTTGGTTACTCCAGCAATAATTTTCCTCTGGGATCTTTCCAATGAGAGTACATTATTGTCTTCTGAAGTTTCATTACTTCTTACAAAGTGTGAAAGAGATGAAAATTAGAAGTCAAGTCTACCAATAGCTTCTAACCTTGGCAGTTGAATAGAACCATCATTTTCAAAATAAGATGTGGACAAACTCTATCCTTTTTAAGTGTGTTCCCTTTCCCTAGGCTGCCTTTACTGCTATAGCATAATCTTAGGAGAGGTATAGGAGCCAACTTTGATTTGGGGAAAAAGGCTTGTGATCAAAATGGGATGGAATTTGTATTCTCTTAACCACTGCATCCCAGATACTACCCACATCAAGATCATATTGAACAGCTCCCAAATTATCTGGTCTACATGATCCCTAGCCTGCCAAATCAGCAGAATTGTTTCCTACCACCCTGCCAGCCATCCCAGGCCTTGACTTGGACAACTCATTTAGGAAATCCTCACTAGTCTAGATCTCACATTAAGTTGGAGACAACATAATTGGCCAGGACCTTTGAATGGATCAAGGTCCATGCCTTCTGCTTTCCTCTGACTTCTGGTACCAAGAAGACACTTCTTTAGGCATGAGGAAGTAGGACACTTGCTCCATACCACCCCATACTTTGTCCCCAGGTGAATGCTACTTATATAGCCAAGCCAGGCACCTAGAGGCCACTACACCAGCTCATATTTTTATAGGTCTTGGAAGTTTCCTAAGTGCTTTCCTTCTAAAAATCCCTAAAAAGTAAATAACAAAAAGATCATTATCTCCACTTTCTGGAGGAAGAAACAGAAACTCAGGAGACTATGTGGCCAATCAATGGTTATATAGCTAGTGGAATTAGAATGAAGGCTAAGGTCTCCAGACTCCAGGTCCAGCATTCTGAGATAAAAATGGAATCAATAGAAAATGTATCACCAAGGAAATAGTGTAGTTACCTTTGAAGGACATTCCAGGTTAGTAATATCTTCCCTTACCTGGATTGGGTTGAAGATATTCAATTGTTTTGGTCATTATTTCCATCACAGCCCTGCTGGTGACATCCACTTTCTGAAAGACAAAAAGCACTGATGAAGAAAAAAATAGAGGATAAAACTTTGAAAGAGTTCAGAACTCTGGCCAAATGATCAACTAATCATGGCATCAAAAGACTTATACTGAAACATATATCCCACCTCATGATAGAGAAGTGACTGACTAAAGGTAAAGAATGTTCATGTGGGTGTATGTTCAGTAGTTTGTCAGTCATGTCTGCCTCTTCATTACCCCATTTGGGGTTTTCTTCTCAGAGATATTGAAGTGCTTTGCCATTTCCTTCTCCAGCTCATCTTACAGATGAGGAAACTAACGCAAATCAGATTAAGTGACTTGCCCGGGGTCCCTCAGCTAGTAAGTGTCTGAGGCCAGATTTGAACTCAGGAAAATGAGTCTTCCTGAATCCAGGCCTGGCATTCTATCCACTGAGCCACCTAGCTGCACAGAGGTAAAGAATAAGACCATGCATTCCCAGACACAGCCAATGTATTCACTTGATTTGCTTCACTACATAATTGTTATAAAGAAAGGCTGCTACTCTGGGACTGGGGGTGCAGAATGGAGTGGAAAGAGATATTACAAAGTGATGGACAAAGAAAAAAAATCAATAAAATTTTTAAATGTATAGAATAAAAATAAAGAACATAAGGATATCATAGTTTTATAATCTAAAGCATGCGCTGTGGACTAACCTTTTCTGAATGGAGTCTATTATCCAGGCAATTTTAATCTAATAAGCAAATATAAAAATTAGGGGACCTTTAGTACTAATGCCAACTACAAATATTAGTATTCTCAATATATCTCCAACATGTCAATTGTTGTTGTTCAGTCATGTCCAACTCTTCGTGACCTTGTGGACCATACTGTCCATGGGGGTCTTCTCAGCAAAGATACTTGCCATTTTCTTCACCAGTGAATTAAGGCAAACTGAGGTTAAGTGACTTGCCTAGGGTCACATAGCTGGGAAGAGTCTGAGGTGAGATTTGAACTCAGGTCTTCCTGACTCCAGACCCAGTGCTCTAACCACTCAGGCACCCAGATGCCTCCTAAACATATCAATAGCAATGTGTATACTCATCAATGTGCTGCTTCATGACAGGGATATATTATTAAAGCATATGGTAACCCTGCTTTTGGGGATGATACTGAACCTGAACCATTCACAAAACATCACCCAATCCCTTCACAGGGGGCTCAAGGAAAGGAGATGCTCCATCTCCCTGCAACCCACATCTTAAGGCAGGATTCAGTGTCTCACGACATCCCCACATCAGCTAGTGTTTCCCTTGCATAATACTCCTCCAGCTTTAACACAACGTCAGGTCTCAACTGTCTGTGGAGAAGCAAAGTGGCTGGTCTCTGTCTTTCCTACATACTGTGACATTTCTCTCTTACTAACTAAGCTGCTAGTTTCTGTTACGGAAACCACTTGGAGTTTGTGATAGTGAAAAACATTTCCCCATCAAGTCCCAGAATTCAAAGTAAAGATTAAGAAGCTTAGAATTAGACGGCAAAAAGATCTTTTTTATATATTGTTGTTGTTGTTGCTGTTAATCAGGCTTCTAAAGGTTACCTTTCCTCATGAGAGTACAGGCAAGATAGCTATGCAGGTTTATTCTATCAATAAACAGATTAATTCAGTCTCCATATACGGTACTGCTGATAACTGCTAATTCAACAATGTTAAGGTATGTAAAGCATAGCTATTTTTGTATCGAATATTTACTTATATGGTCCCTAAGATTTAAAAACAAATAAAGATTAACATCCCTTGGCAGGGTCTTAATGAGATGGTGACTAGGTTTAGAACAGAAAAACTGACCTTGCCAAGGTCTACTGGTTTGCTAATCTCCACAGACATTATGATGGAGGAATGCATATGAAAGGAAGTGGTAGACTTTTCTACCTAGAACTGGATTTTGAGACAAGGGACCTAGATTTAAATCCCAGCTCTGCTACTGAACCTGAAATCCCTTCTGCTCTCCAGACTTCAGTTTCATCTTCTATAAGATGTGAGTAGCTTTAAATGCTATAAAACACAAATTCTTATGAGGAAGAAGCAGTTTTCCTAGAACTTGAGATAACTATGATTTTGATATTTTTTATTCAGCATTTTCCAACAGCAAGTCACCCTTCCTTATACTCCTTCTGAGTTTAAAAAAAAGGAATTTTCCCTGCCCGTACATATTTGAGATCGTCATTTCAGGACTTGATAAAAATAAATGCACCCCTCCCCCATTCCCTGCCCTGGGGCTTGAGGCACTGGTTGTTAGCTGAAATTACATTTCAGCTAATATTGCTCCCATGGAAAGGCCACACTAAAAGCTAAGTCCAGAACGCAGCAGACCAAGACAGTTTTAGGCCTAATTTAGAAACTGTGGCATCATTTCTTCAGGAAAAATTATAAAGGAAACACCTTTATTTTGTTGCTCCTGGGCTCAGCAACGTAGATCAGGCCAGTAACGACACAGAAGAATGAACACTGATTCTACAGTGAGAAGTTGCTGCTGTTGTTCAGTGGTTTTTCAGTCTTCATGACCCCATTTGGGGTTTTCTTGGCAAAGATACTGGAGTGGTTTGCCATTTCCTTCTCCAGTTCATTTTACAGATGAGGAAACTGAGGCAAACAGGGTTAAGTGAAACAGCCAGTATCTAAAGTCAGATATGAACTCAGGGAGATGAGTCTTGACTCCAGGCCCTGCACTCTATCCACTGTATCACCTCACTGCCAAGGGTCAGAGGACGTAGGTTCAAATCTCATTTACCACCTGTGCTATCTTGAGTAAATCACCTCATCTCCCTGTGCCTAAGTTTCCTCATTTGTAAAATGAGAAAGTTGGACTAGATAGCATGGAAGCTCCTTCTAGTTCTATTTTCCTGAATTAAAATTTATTATTGGACACATTTAACTGTACCACAATCATTTAGACTTTTGATTGAGAAGCTCTGGTTTCTCATTCAACAAATCTACCCACTAATTGGCTCCCAGGAAAATATTCAAGTGGCGTTTAATAAAGCTTTTAAAGAGCCCATGCTCTGTGTGTGTGTGTGTGTGTGTGTGTGTATGTGTGTTTAAGCAACAAAAACAGTTTCACATATTGGCACTTAAATTACTGGGGAGAAACACTTACTGTGCAGGGAGCCTGTGGAAGCAACACATTCCCATTATTACATTCAATGGTCTCACTGAGAAGGCTGGCGAAGTTAAGAGGCAAACACCTGTGTTTTCAGTGCATCTCAGCTGGAGAGTGTCTTTGGTGGTTGATACTAGAGAAATGAGCTTTAGGAATCCCCACTTGCTTTATCCAGTGGCAATACTCGATGTCAACCTCTAATTTATTTCATTCAATTGTGTAATTGCCCCTTCAGGAATAAAGTTAAACTGAGCTTTCTCTCTCTATCCAAAACTGCTGATCCTATAAAGGAGGTCCTCTTGGGAGCGATTGAAAGGTGAACTGCAAAGCATTTTATGTGACTAATATGCAAAAAGAAAAGGAGGAAGAGTTTGAGATTCCAAATCTCCTGATCTCCATGGCTAACAAATTTCAATTGCCCCATTAGTGGAAACAGGGAAGAGATATGGAATACAAAGTTTGCCACAGGACCCTGCCAGTAAGACACAAGATCTGCAGGGCAAGACAAGAGTCTGCTTCCTGGGTCCCAGGGAGACTTTTTATTTAAAATGTAAAAGAAAGCATAGCTTTGAAAGTTATATTTTGAATTTTTTTGTATTTTGAATTCATTTTATATTTAAAGAGAAGCAAACTGTACATAATGAGGATTTGCAGTTTCATGAAAATTCTTTTTATTTTCTACTAAGCTCATGGAATTGTTCTTTTGTGTGTGTTAAATTCAGAATACAAAACTTAATAAACAAAAAAGAGAAGCACAGTTAGGATATTCCAGCTTCCCTACCAAAAGGAAACTGGAAGATAACTGATCCATGGGTCATGACAAGCTTTCTTCTCCATTACCAGAGGAGCTTAGAGGACGACTTTGGACATTCTCCTCATTTTTTATTTTGACTTCCCATCGCTGTTTCTTTTATCACCAACTAGTTTGGCTTAATCTAGATTTCTCAGCATCTTATACAATTCCTCAGAAGTTGCCGCTCTGATTCACTCTCCTGTTTACTCCTGTATGATTAGTGTTTCTCAATTCTTCTTGTTCTGAGACTCTCAGAGCCTGGGACTTCTTATACCTTCTACCACAACTTTCCTGATCAGTTCAGATAAAAAGTTATCACTTCCTGCTGGAATTTCCTGGGACCTTCTCTTTGACCTTTCCAATGTGCTTATTCATTTTTAGCTTAACATTATTTGTGCACACTATAAACTTATTCAATTGTAACTCCAGGGAAATGTACTGTTTTTCATGATTGCATCCTTGATACCTACTCCACAGTAGGTGCTTAATCAATGTTTGTTGAAATTTAGTTTAGCAAAGTCAATACAACCAAGATTATAAGGGAAACAGAAAACTGGGAACAATTTTTACAGAAAGTGTTTCTGATAAAGACCTCATTTCTAAAATATATAGAGAACTAAGTCAAACTTATAAGAATACAAATCATTCCCTAATTGATAAAGGATTAAAGGTTATGAACAGGTAATTTTCAGAGGAAGAAATTAAAGCTATCTATAGTCATATCAAAAAATGCTCTAAATCACTATTGATCAGAGAAATACAAATCAAAATGACTTTCAGGTACCACATCACACCTGTCAGATTGGCTAACATGACAAAACAGGACAATAATAAATGTTGGAGAAGATGTGGGAAAATTAGAACACTAATGCATTGTTGGTGGAGTTGTGAACTGATCCAGTCACTCTGGAGAGCAATTTGGAACTATGCCTAAAGGGCTATAAAATTGTGCATACCCTTTGACCCAGCAATACCATTTCTAGGGCTGTATCTCAAAGAGATCATAAAAATGGGGAAAGGACCCTTGTGTACAAAAATATTTGTAGCAACTCTTTTTGTGGTGGCCAAGAATTGGGAATTGAGGGTATGGCCTTCATTTGGGGAATGGCTGAACAAGTTATTGCTATGAATGGAATGGAATACTATTGTGCTGTAAGAAATAATGAGTAGACAGACTTCAGAAAAACCTGGAAAGACTTATATGAACTGATGCTGAATGAAATGAGCAGAGCCAGGAGAATAATGTACACAGTAATAGCCACATTGTGGCTTTAGATAGACTTAGCTTTGATAGACTTAGCTTTTCTCAGCAATGCAAGAATCTAAGACAGCTCCAGAAGACTCATGATGGAAAATGGCTATCCACATCCAGAAAAAGAACCATGGAGTCTGAATGAAGACGGAAGCATACTATTTACTCTACTTTTCTTTCGTTGTTTTATTTCTTCTTTCTCGGGGTTCCTCCCATTAGTTCTACTTCTTCTATACATCATGTCTAGTGTGAAAATATGCTTAATATGAATGTATAAGTAGAGCTTATATCAGATTACATGCCATCTTGGGGAGGGGAGAGGAGAGGAAGGGGGAGAATTAGAACTCAAAATCTTATGGAAGTGAATGTTGAAAATGAAAAAAAAAAGAAATTATTATAAAAAAAAAAAGGAAATTTAGTTTGGACCAGCATCTTACACAGCAAACTACAATAAACTCAAATTCTATATATGACTTAAACATTAACAGTTATATCATTAAAAAAATACAAAACAGAACCAAATCAGGTACCTTTTACAAGTATAGTTAAAGCAACCTGAGGTCATACACTTGCAGGGGGTACAAGAAATTTATTCAGTGGCAAGGGGAATATTTAGTAAATAATTTTGTATGTATATATATATATATATACTTATTTCTTACATGCATATATATGTTAAACTTGATTTTATTTCCTCTAATATTTAATAGGGGACATGGAAAAGTTTAATGAAAGCATAGAGATATGGAGATTGACAAAGTTTAGGAATCCCTGGGCTAGGGGGAAAATTCTTAACCCAATAAGGGATAGAGATAATCACAAAAACTTAAAAATAAAATGATATGATGGATATACATATATATTACATTGAGAAGCATTGGGGTATAATATATATTACAATATAACATATATTATATATTACAAGAGAATATATATTCTATATACTATATTACATATGTATACTTGTCAATGTAATATGTGTATATACGTGTATGTATACAGACAGACACACACAAATATAAAATCATTTCAGAGGAGGGGAGTCCATAGGATCTGGAAGCAATCAGGAAGGTAACTCTTAATCTGAACACTAAAGGAGATTAGGAATGTTGAGAGGCAGAGGCAAAGATGGAATGCATTCTAGGCACATGGAATAGCCTATGCAAAACATGGAGACAGGAACTAGAATGTTGAAAATAAGGAACAGAAAAGTAGTCTCATTTGCCTGAAAAGGAGTAGTTCCTAATGAACAGGAATAATATGCAATAAACCCAGAAAAGCAGGCTGAAGAAAGTTTGTGAAGAGTTTAAACGTCAGAGATTTTTTAATTTTATCCTTTGAGTAAAAGGGAGCCACTGGAAGTTTCGGGGTAAGTAACTGGGTCATATCTGGGCTTTAGGAATACCACTTTGGTAGTTTAATGAGTGATGGATTAGAGAGGAGAGAGACCAGTTAGGAGGCTATTGCGGTAATCCAGATAAAAAGCAGTGAGGGTATGAAGTAGACTGGTGGCCTCTGTGAGTGGAAAAAAAAGGACAGATGAGAGAGTTGTTTTGGAAATAGAATTGAGGAGATTTTGTCAAATGGTTAAGCATGGAGGGAGAGAGAGGGAGAAGGAAGGGAAGGAACATTTGTATAGCATCTGCTATGCCCCAGCCATGGTGCTAAGCACTTCTACAAATAATATCTCATTTGATCCTAACAACAACCCTGCAAGGTAGATGTTCTTATTCTCCATTTTACAGTTGAGGGAACTGAGGCAAACAGGGGTTAACTAGGAAGTATCTGCATCTGGATTTGAACTGAGGTCTTCCTGGCTCCAGGCTCACTACCTAGCTGCTTCATGGTGCTGTTGAGGTTAAGAAGTAAGATCACTGAAAGAGTGATGATACAGAAATAATGAAGTTAAGAGGAAGGGTGGGTTTGAGGAAAAGATGATGAGTTCAGTTTTGGACATATGAATTAAAAATGCCTAAAGGAATAACCAGTTGAAATGTCCAATAGATGTTGAAAGCAGAATTAGAGTTCAGGAGAGAATAGGGCTGAATATATTTGAATACATATAGCTGAATTAATGCGAACAGATGAGATTATTGTGAAAAAGGGAATAAAGTATAAAGAGAAACCCTGGACAGAGTCTTAGGATATATCCACAGTTAGGGTACAAGGTGTGGATGACAATCCAAGTCAGCAATATCAAAACTACATAGAGGTCAATAAAGATGAAGACTAAGGACCACCAGATTTGGCACTGGAAACTTTGGAGAATGCAGTTTCAGTTAGGTGAAAGTGAGGGGGTTGAAAACTGAATGAAATGACTATAGACGGATTTTTCTAGGAGTTTGTCTATGAAGGAGAACATAAATACAGGATAACTTGAGGGATAGGCAAGGCTTACTCAAGTTTTTTGTTTGTTTGTTTGTTTGTTCATTTGTTTTTAAAGAATAGGAAAGACCTAGGCTTGTTTGTAGGCAACAGGGAGAGAGCTAGTAGATAGGGAGGGATAGATGAGAATTACATAGGCATGAGAGTGTTTTGACTGCATCTTGTCTTTCAAAGACCATTTTCTCTGTCAGTTCATAGAGAGCAGGGCTGACTAAGTTTAGAAAGAAGCCTATGGTTTTTGAGTAAGGTTTTTGTTTCTCCTGAGGCTTTTTTTTTTTTTGCCAGATGGTTGGCTCAGCATGTGGGCTTGGCTGTAAGAATGCTCTTCTTTGGAGTTACCATACACAGGGAGAAGAGCTGAAGACACATTCAGGCTTACCTATGTTAAGACAGATTTTTTTTTTTACGTTTCTGACCCTGTTTTTCCCCCCTTTTAATTACTTTTTTATTGGCTAATTCTCCCAACTTATTTGCATCATGTATTAATATAACACCCAGGCTTTTTATTTTCCTCCTTTTCCCAAAGGTTTTTGGGATGGAAACTACCCCGTGCTTTAGTCCCATCTCAGACACAAACTTGTATCTCTAGACAAGTTATCTAACCCCTGTCTCACTTTTCTCATCCATGAAACATCCACTTACCTTATAGGGTTGTTGTGAGAAACAGATACCATCTTCATCATATCACCTTTTCAAGGAGAGTTAGATAAAAATAGTCCAGGGACAAGTCTTTCTCCTGCTATTTAACTTTTATTTTTAACATTCTGTGGATTATTGCACAGGTGGAAAAAATAACTTCTCTTTGTAACTGAATAAAAGGATCAGAATATAAGCTCATCTTCTGTAGGGTCACTGAAAACATCAGTTATACTGAAAGTATAACTCCAAAAGCAGAGAGGACAACAGTGATGATAAATACCTCATCCTGTTCCTGCAGGACTTTGACTTTCCATGCTAGGAACTCATACTTTCAAAGATTTATAGAAATTATGAGCACTTGGCATGACACCATCTATTACAAATGTTGTTTAAGTTTTAATCAATTTGTCATCATCATCATCATCATTATTAGTGCTAATAGTCTTTCAAATGGAGATAATTTTCCAAAAATCACTAATAATTAAAAAAATTCAAAAAGTACTTTCCAGACCCAATTTACCTTGGAGAGGGCACTGTTTTCTGTTATCTTTTACAATATTAATTAAGCAAGCTTCCTGATTTTAATGTTTCTTCATTGATATCTGCCGTTATCAATCCACAATGGATTGTTAACTCTGCCCTTTCCTTCATTATTCCATTCATGGAATGAAATCTGAAAAAGCCAAAGCCCAAAATAACTAGAAATCCCCCCTCTTTTTATGCTTAGCTTATTGATGTTGAACCAGGTATTTTATTCAAGCACAGAGTCAAAACACTAGCAGATCCTCAGTCCATAAGAAAAGCAATTTGTGGCAATGCCAACATACTTAAAGGTTATTCTGTAATAAATGTAATTAAGGATACCTATGGCTCATCACACCTATGAGAAGAATAACATCCATTATTCCCTTCCTCTCTTCTCTCTCTGAGATTACTCAACAAATGGTCAAAATTATTCAAGAGGAAAAAGACTTACCCTTTCCATTTCTTTGAAGTCATCATCCAACTTGGTTCCTTCTGCTCCTCCAACCTTCTCACTCACTTTCTGCAAAAGACAAAACATAGAAGAGAGTAGTTGTAAAAGAAGTATCTCCAAAGGCTTGCTAGGACCCCTTGCCTCACAACATAATTGCCTCTGAACAGTTATGAAAAACAGCATGATCATAGCTTTCTTTTGGATGAAAAAATTTTGAATGATACCTATGGATACAATGTGCTTCTTTTTTTTCCTATATAATCCTACAAGGGTAACTGAATGATTTATCATAGCTTTCTCATTTCACTGATAAAAATTCTCCCCAGCTGGTACCCATTAGATAGATAAATAGATAGATAGATAGATATGGCATTTATTAATTCTTATTATGGGCCAGGCACTGAGCTAAGCACTAGGGATACAAATACAGTCAAGCAAGGCATTCCCTGCCCTCAAGGAGCTTATACTCTAAGGAAGGAAGACAGCACATAAAAAGAAGCTAAAACATGTGGAGGGGAGAACAAGGGAGAAACAATCTGGAGGGAGGAAGGGTATTCTCATTAATAAAGTACTTAGCTAGGACTCTTAGAGAATCTATGCGATAGGTATGTCAAAACACATTTAAAATGAAACTCATGCAGAAACGTATCTTGTATTTCCCCTCTGCCACATTATTTTACATCATCATGCCATTCTAATAAGCAGCAAATGGATGAAGAGTCTGCTTCAGAATCAAAAAAATCATTCACCCATCATTTATATACATACTATATGTTAGGCACTGTGCTAAGTTCTGGAGATAAAAGGAAAGGCAAAAATACCCTAAACAGTGCCTGCTCCCAAGAAGTTCACAGTCTAAGAAGAAGACAACATGCAAACAACTCTATAAATACAGAGACAGACAGAGATAGAGAAACAGAGAAAGATTATGAAGGACTTTGAAAGCCAAACGGATGATTTTATAGTTGATCTTCAAGGAAATAGGGAGTCACTGCAGTATATTGGGGCAGCTAGGTGGCATAGTGGATAAAGTGCCAGGTCTACAGTCAGGAATACTTCTGGTATTCTTAGTGGGCTAGAAGCTCTTTGGGTGCAGTAGATAGAGTACTGGGCGTGTAGTCAGGAAGACTCATCTTCCTGAGTTCAAATCTGGCCTCTGACATTTACTAGCTACGTGACCTTAGGAAAGTCACTTAACCCTATTTGTCTCAGTTTCCTCATCTGTAAAATTAGATAGAAAAGGAAATGGTGAACCATTGCAGTATCTTTTCCAAGAAAACCCCAAATAGGGGTTTCACAAAGAGTTGGAGATAACTGAAAACTCCTGAACAACAACAACAAGCAGGGTGAGATGGGGGGGGGGTGATATGGTGAAGAAAACCATAGAAGAAGCAAGCTGCTTTGCTTCCCTCTATCCCTTGCAAGGCTAACAATAGAACATACCATCCAAGTGGGTTCCCCAATTCCCCAAGAGAAAAACCCCCCAATTCTTTTTAAGGCAATTGGGGTTAAGTGACTTGCCCAGGGTCACACAGCTAGTAAGTGTCAAATGTTTGGTCTGAGGCTGGATTTGAACTCAGGCCCTCCTGACTTCAGGGCTGGTGCTCTATCTACTGTCCACCTAGCCGCCTCAAAACACTCCAATTCTTGGGGCAGAGCCAAGATGGTGGAGTGAAAGCAGTGACTGCCTTGAGCTTTCCCCCAAAACCCCTCCAAATACCTGTAAAAAATTCTAAAGCAGCAGAACCCACAAAAAGAGTGAAACAAATTTCCAGCCCAAGACAACCTGGATGGTTGAGGTATATCGTGCCAGGTAGGGAGAGGAACGCAGGTATATCACTCACAGGCCACAGCGAACCTGGGGCAGGCCTCATGGGACTGAATCGCAGGCAGCTGTGGCAGTCTCCTGACCTCTCAACCCATGAACACCAAAGACAACTTAGAAGGTCAGTGGGAAAAGTCTGTGACTGCGGTAAGAGTTAGAAGCTAGGTCTCAGCCACAAGTCCCAAGCGTGGCCCGGGGCAGCAGCTCCCTCCTAAGCTTCCAGACCACAGACAGAGGGGGAATGGAGTGACTGATCAGAGGTGGATTGCAGGGATCTCTTTGCCAGTACTGAGGCAGGAATCTCTTGCTTTGCTTCTGCTTGGATCTGGGTCACAGTTCTGAGGGACGGTACTGGGGCAAGGAGGAGCTCTGGCATGGTAGAGCTTGTTGTGGAGGTGGAGAGGAAACACCTCACCCCTTATCACACCACCTTGGATGAACTGAAAATTTACAGGTCCCTAGAAGTACCTCTGAAAACAGCTGTACAAACCCCCGAAGCTTGGGACAGTACATTCTCCACATTGGAAGTAGACTCTTACCTTAACAGAGAGTTTGAAACTCAAGTAATTGGCTGGGATCATGAGTAAGCAGTGCAAAAAGAGTCAGACTATATTATCTTACTTTGGTGACAAAGAAGATCAAAACATAGAACTAGAAGAAGACAACAAAGCCAAAGTTCCTACATCCAAAACCTCCAAGAAAATGAATCAATCCCAGGCCTCAAAAGAGCTCGAAAGGGATTTTGAGAAGCAAGTAAGAGAAGCAGAGGAAAAACTGAGAAGAGAAATGAGAGTGATGCAAGAAAATCATGAAAAACAAGTCAACAGCTTGCTAAAGGAGACTCAAAAAAATACTGAAGAAAATAACACCTTAAAAAATAGCCTAACCCAAATGGCAAAAAAGGTCCAAAAAGCCAATGAGGAGAAGAAGGCCCTAAAAAGCAAAACTGGACAAATGGAAAAGGAAGTCCAAAAACTTACTGAAGAAAATACTTCCTTAAAAATTAGAATAGAGCAATTGGAAGCTAGTGACTTTATGAGAAATCAAGACACTGTAAAACAAATCCAAAAGAATGAAAAATTAGAAAACAATGTGAAATATCTCAGTGGATAAACAACTGACCTGGAAAATAGATCCAGGAGAGAGAATTTAAAAATTATTGGACTACCTGAAAGCCATGATCAAAAAAAGAGCCTAGACATCATCTTTCAAGAAATTATCAAGGACAACTTCTCTGATATTTTAGAACCAGAGGGTAAAATAGAAATTGAAAGAATCCACCAATCACCTCCTGAAAGAGATCCCCAAAGGAAAACTCCTAGGAATATCATAGCCAAATTCCAGAGTTCCCAGGTCAAGGAGAAAATATTACAAGCAGTCAGAAAGAAACAATTCAAGTGTCGTGGAAACATAATCAGGATAACACAAGATTTAGCAGCTTCCACATTAAAGGACAACAGGGCATGGAATATAATATTCCAGAGGGCAAAGGAGTTAGGATTACAACCAAGAATTACCTACCCAGCAAAACTGACTATAATCCTTCGGGGGAAAAAATGGTCATTCAGTGAAATAGAGGACTTTCAAGCATTCTTGATGAAAAGACCAGAGTTGAATAGAAAATTTGACTTTCAAATAAAACACTCAAGTGGAACATGAAGAGGTAAACAGGAAAGAGAAAATCATAAGAGACTTATTAAGGTTGAACTGTTTACATTCTTTCATGGAAAGATGACATCCGTAACTCATGAGACCTTTGTCAGTATTAGGGTAGTTGGAGGGAAAAACATTACATGTATGTATAGATAGATAGAGGGCACAGGGTGAGTTGAAGATGAAGGGGTTATAGCTGGAGAATAAAATTAAGGGGTGAGAGAGGATTATACTAGGAGAAGGAGAAAGGGAGAGGTGAAACGGGGTAAATTATCTCACAAAAAAAAGAGGCTTTTACAGTGGAGGGGAAATGGGGGAAGGTGAGAGGGAATGAGTGAATCTTATTCTCATAAGATTTGAATTACAGAGGGAATAACATACACACTCAATTGGGTATGGAAATCTGTCTTACCCTACAGGAAAACAGGGGGGGAAGGGGAAAAGAGAATAGGGGGATGATAGAGGGGAGGGCAGATTGGGAGAGGGGGTAATCAGAAGCAGACACTTCTGATGAGGGACAGGGTCAAAAGAAAGAATAGAATAAATGGCGGGGCAGGATAGGATTAAGGGAAATAGAGTTAGTTTATCACAGCATGTCTACTATGGAAGTGTTTTGCATAACTGCACATATATAACCTATATTTAGTTGCTTGCCTTTTCAATGAGGGTGGGTGAGGAGGGAGGAAGGGAGAAAATTTGAAACCCAAAGTTTTAAAAACACATGTTTAAAAAAAATGTTTTCACATGCAACTGGGAAATAAGAAATACAGGAAATGGGGTACAGAAATCCATCCTTCCCTACAGGAAAATAGAAGGGGAAGGGGATAAGAGAAGGAGGGGAGAGATAGAAGGAAAGGCAGACTAGGGGATGGGGTATTCAGAATGCATGCCATCTTGGGGTGGGGGGAGGGACGAGATGGGATGAAAATTTGGAACTCAAAATCTTGTGGAAGTAAATGTTGAAAACTAAAAAAAAAATAAAAAATAAATAAAAATAAAAATAAAAAAATAAATTAAAATTTAAAAAAAACAATTCTTGCTTTCAAGGAGTTAGAGACAGCTTTCAAAAAAACAAATTGCTTTTCTTAGGGTAAGAAAAGCTCTGTTATCTCTCTCTTCAAGAGAGATGAGATGGGCTCTTCTATGGATTCCCCTCACTGTAGTTTTGTCTTTATGAGGACTTTTCTTCAGTCCTTCCAATAATGATGCACCTCTGAATAAGCTCCTTTTGCTCTATCATTCCTAGGTGTTTTGTTGGCCTCAGAGTTTTTATCCCAAAACATTGAAAGTATAAATCTCTTCTTCCATGTATCTGGAGAGATATCCATCCAGCTGTGTCTTAAAGACCTCTCCTTGTGGGGTTCTCACTACCTGATAAAGCACCAAAGGAAACAAAGAAGACTGTTAGGAGTATGGTAAAAGATCTATCTTCTGAAGCTTTTAAGGGAGACTAAAAGAACTGAAGTACATGATACATACTTAATTTTTTCTTCCACTCACACAGAACTATCAAAGAACTTCTTTTGTTGTTGATCAGTCATTTTCAGTTGTGTCCAACTCTTCATGACCCAATTTCGGGTTTTTGTGGCAAAGATATTAGAGTGGGTTGGGATTTCCTCTTCCAGTTTATTTACAGATGAGGAAACTGAGGCAAACAGGGTTAAGTGACTTGCCCAGGATCATACAGCTAGTAAGTATCTGAGGCCAGATTTAAACTCAGGAAGATGAGTCTTCCTGACTCCAAGTCTGGCACTCCATCCACTGCATTCAAAGAACTTCTAGCCCACTATGAATACCAAAAGTTACTTTTTCACCAAAATAGAAAACCAGTTAATAAACTGATTAAAATCAGGCAGAGCTCACAGCAAAGCACAACATGTTCTGTCTGTTCCATCTCTCACTTCTTGGTCAACAAGAACAGGGCTTTTCATTATTCCTTCCTTGGCATACACCAAAACTGTCCTGCAAATTTGCAGACTTACTGATTCATCATGTCATGTGGGATAAGCATGTGGCAATGGAGAGATCTGCTATGACTATGGTTAGTAACAGCTGAAAAGTGTCACAGCTGTTATAAATCTTCAGCATTTGTGGGCAAATCATAATTACAAGGAGCACCCACTATATGTCTGGCACATAGTTGTTTTTTAAGTATTTAAGTACTTGATTAACATGTAAAAAACCATGTAAGATGCAAAACAATGGTAATATAACTCTTCAGGAAGTTGGACACTCATTTTCCTCAGGCACCTATAGCTGCAATTACAGCTGATAACAAGTGAAAAGTACTTAACTGACCTATTTAGGAATTGGGTGGTGGGAGAGGGAAGCAGTGTATAATTCAAAACGGCATTAACATTTTCCTGAGGGTTAATTGTTTTCCTAACTTGAGTACAAATGTGGCAAGACCAAACGATTCAAAAAATATATATTGGATCTACTGCATGAAGAATTCAGTACTGTGGGAAGAGGGATAGAAAGCTTATATAAGACAGAGTTCCTTCCATTGGCTTATGACTTTCCTAAGGTCACATAGTTGGTAAATGTCTGAGTAAACGTCTGAGGCCAAACTTGAACTCAGGAAGATGAGTCTTCCTGACTCTATGCCCAGTACTCTATCTACTGCATCCAAAGAACTTCTAGCCCACATAAATGCCAAAAGTATTCCTGACTCCAGACCTGGCACTTTATCCACTGTGCCACCTAGCTGCCCCAATAAACTGCAGTGGCTTCCTATTTCCTAGTGATGATAGCACTCATATTTCTATATGAAGCCTTAAATTCACAAAGATCATTTCTTAACCCCTGTGACTTGCTCATGAGCACATAACCACTGTTAGAGCCTTGATTTGAATCTACTTGTCTTGGGCCTGATCTCCATATTCTGCTACTCCATCTTTCAACAGTAACAAAGGTTCATCCTTCTTAGCTTTTCCTCCATATTATGCTACTAAAATATATGTGTTGCCTATAAATTACAAAGCAAATACCCTTAACATTCCTAAGACTTAGGATGGTCAGAGGTGGGGCAAGGAAGCAAGTTTCAGAGACCAATCTTCCAATCTCCGATTGAAGAGATTCTCTTGTTTATCATTAGGCATGAATTGATGGCAAAAACATTTCCCCTACTTAGCCAATATTATACACACATACATATTATTACATCAAGGGCAGTAGTTTCATGTCATTTAAGCTTTTTGCCACTGTTTTACATGCTCAATTTGCATATTAAGATTAAAATTTTATATTAAAAAAGATTAAAATTATATCTGAGATCTGGACCATCCTCTTGCTAAAGATAAGGAAATGTTCTCTGTGAACTGAAACCTGTTTGACTGGTATGGCCCCAGTCCTGCAGGATGCATGTATGTTAAGGTTAATAAACCCAGAGGCTAGAATAATTCTCCTCCCATCCCAGTCCCTTGCAAGATGGTAAAGTCCCTGCCTCTCATTCTTCCTTATTGGGCTATTTAGAAAATATCCCCATTTCACTGGACCTGATCATACTACTATCTTCCCCTATGGATGAGAGAGCACTCTCCTACTAGTGCCAGCTGTCTCTTTGTCTTAAACACTATATAAATTTGAACCCCGAGAGGGCTCCGCCTTTGTCTAGAATATAAAAGCCATCACATAGTTCCACATCCAGATGCTACCCCATTGGGTGCTGCCCTTGGCTGAGGGCAATGGCGGCCTGACACTGAGAATGTTCCCTGTTGGTATCTGTTCTCCTCTTCCCCTTGTGAGGAGTAATAGTTTTTTAACTGCTGCCCCTGTGTGGCTCCATTGTTCTTCATGAAAATTCTCCTCTACTGCACTCATGAGCTAAAGGATCATGATTAGGATCAAAATCATTTACTGAGATAAAATTTAAATATTGTTTTTTGTTTATTTTGTTCAGTTGTTTTTTCAGTCTTGTCCAACTCTTCGTGACCCCATTTGGGGTTTTCTTGGCAAAAATACTAGAGTGTTTTGCCATTTCCTTCCCCAACTCATTTTGCAGATGAGGAAACTGAAGTAAACAGAGTTAAGTGACTTGCTCAGTGTCACACAGCTAGTAAGTGTCTGAGGCCAGATTTGAACTCAGGAAGATGTCCTCCGAACTCCAGGTCCAGCACTCTATGCACTGTACCACCTAGCTGCACCTTTTTGTTTATATTTAATATTAAATATAGATGGCTGAGCAAGGGAAAAGTTAAGGAACACTAAGGCAAAACATATACTGCTTGAAGGTTATTGAAAAGAAGAGCAATTTTTTTCAAGGACAGGAAATAAATGCCAATAGCATCAGCAATGATTTAGAAAGATCATTATTACAAATTTTCAGTAAGCAGAGAATTATTCTCTAAGAGACAGGATGAAGCAGTGCTTTGAGGCTTATAGACAAGTTGAAATTTCACCTAATGTACATACTAGCTGTTATAACCATGGGCAAATCACTTAATCTCTATAAATTTCAATTTCCACACCTGTAAAATGTGGGCCAATAATATTTGCAGTACTTACTTTGTGGAATTGTACAAAGGTTCAAATAAGATAATGTAAGCAAAGAACTGAGCAAATTTTAAAATTTTATATGAATTTTATATTTTACATTTTAAATTTTATATGAATATCAATTATTATTGAAGCTATATTTTTCTGTATTATTCACATGGAGAAAAGGAAATTGAAACACCGAATAAGAAGCATATCTAAGACAAACAGGAAGAGGCCTAAAAAACTACTTTTCTAAACTCCTATATTGTTAAATAATAATGATGATGATAGCTAATATTAACATAGCACTTCCTTTGTGCCAGGCACTGTGCTAAATGTTTTACAATTGATCTTCGTTGCAACCCTGGAAGGTAGGTGCTATTTTTATCTTCATTTTATAGATGATGAAATTGAGGAAAATAGAGGTTAAATTACTTGCCCAGGGTCATTCAGTTTATAAGTGCCTGAGGCTGGATTTGAAATCGTATCTTGCTGACTCCAGGTGCAAAATGGTTCTCAAATAAAAACTCATCAACTTCCAGAATTTGTATGAAGCTCACTTTAAAATCTCTCTCTAAGCTTTGTTATTCTACTATATTCCAAACTGCCTGCTGACTTCCTGTATGTGTTGCCCTCACCTCAAACACAACATGATTAAAATAATATTCAGCATCTTTCCCCAAAACTCCTTTCTCCAACCTCCATATTTTTTATTCAATCTCATCTCCCATAATCCCTCAACAGAAACAAATTTCCTTTATCCAGAATGCTTCCCATTCCTCATACTCCAAAGTCATTCCTAACTCCAAGCCCCTGGTAATGTTTTGATCTAATCTCTACCTATCCAAATCTTACTATTTCTTCAAAACCCAGTCTAAGTCTCACCTTCCATGAAACCTTTGCTGTGAATATTCCCAGCTAAAAGTTACTGGTTTATTTTTTTCAATACCTGCACTTATTACAGAAGGTATTTATGTTTTGGAGAGAGATTAGAAGATGTCTAAAGTCCTATCTAACCCTCAAGTTCCATTCCTCAATGTCTGTACCATTCTTTTTGTACTTAGTTGTGTGTCAGAAGATGAATTATGTATGGGCACATATTCAGTCAACAAATATTCATTAAACATTGTGCAGAGAGCACTGTGTTAGTCTCTGGGAAGGACATAATGATTAAATAAGATATAGTTACTCAGGCATCTTATAGTTTGGAAAGGGGAAACAAGGTACACAAAGATTTAATTGGCGTAGGAGATTCCTAAAAAGTAAATTCCCTTTACCAGTACAGATCTATACCTACGCTACAACTGAGTTCCTTGGGGCACTTAGAAGTCAAGCAATTTTCCCAGAATTGCACAGATAGTCTATGTAAGAGGAAAAATTTGAACGCAAATCTTCCTGACCCCAAAGTCAGTTCTCTACCCACTATATCACATTCCATCTCAAGTGTTTGTTATCACATATCTACTATACATGATAGATAGTATATAATAAATGCAACAAAGATATACAAAATAATATTGTGTGAAATGTGAGGGGGAAGTTATTATTGAACAGATTGATCAGGGAAACCTTCATGGAAGGGGTAGCATTTGAGTAAGACAGGAAATGAACAGGTAAAGGTGGAGAAGAAAGACATTTCAAATACAGGGAACAGAAAGACAGAGAGCTGGAAGAACAAGTATGTTTTTGAGTATATACATATGTGTGTATATATATATATGTGTGTATATGTATGTATATGTATGTATGTATATACATACATCTATATTATATATGCATGTGGATGGATATATACATGGAGAGAGATATCTATATATCTATGTAGCTATAAGAAAATTAATAAGTACACACATATTACATACGCACACAGAGAGACTAGAAATGAGGATGATGGAGAGCCAATCTGGCCATAACAAAGGACTCAAAAGTATTTTGAAATGAAGCTAGAAATCTTGGATGGGTCCCAGGTGGTTAGGGCCTTGCCTTCTAGGCAAAGGAATCTGAAATCTACTTGGTAAAAATGAGGAACCACTGAAGATTTTTAGGCCAAACAGGTTCAAAAATGAGCCTACCCGGATCAGACTTACACATAAACATCATGCTGGTGATGATGCGAAGGAAGAATGGAATTATGAAGGAAAAAGAGGAGTTGTACACTCCTAGAGAGAAGGGGTTGTGTCTCATACACCCCCTCTACAGAACATAATACCAAGCTATATAATAGCACACTGCTAATATCACACAATAAATCACTACTGGTTGCATGACTGCTATGTAGTTGAATGAATGAGCTGTGTAATTGAATGATACAAAGAGCAACCAAAAGGCAGAGGAAAGGAAGAAAGATTTCTTGAAGCAGTTCTGGAGGCAGTGATAATGATATTGGGTCACTGTCCTTTTCAATATTTAAAAAGGTTTTACCCTGGCTTCAAAGTACAGTATCTGTTTTTCTTTCCAAGTCTCAATTTAATTCCACAAGAAAATTTGGAAATTCCCCATTAACAAACTGTGATACAACATGATCCTTCACTGAGAACCAAGGTCAGAGAAAACCTCTTAGATAAATGAAACTTAAATACTCTGTTAGTCAGCTTAAGTATTACCTTCAGAAACATTAGAGCTGTATTGGGCATGCATTTTCTTCTCCAAAGCTGGCAGAGATGTCAGAACAAGAAGAGGATTGTGCATTATGAGTAGGCAGCCAGGTGACACAGTGGATAGAGTGCCAGGCCTAGAATCAGGAAGACTCATCTTCATAAGTTCAAATCTGGCCTCAGACACTTCTAGCTATGTGACCCTAAGCAAGTCACTTAATCCTGTTTGCCTCTGTTTCCTCATCTGTAAAATGAGCTGCAGAAGGAAATGGCAAACCACTCTAGAATCTTTGCCAAGAAAAAAACCCCAAATGGGGTCAAAGAAGAGTTGGATATGACTGAAAAATGACTGAACAATGTGAAACATGGAATTCTTTCAAAATTATCACCAAATTCTGAAATTTCATTATCCAGTCATAACATTTGTCGTTTCATCATTTCTTCTGCTTTATAACCCCAACCATGTTTTTCACCCTTACCATGACCTCCACGACCTCCACTCCTCAGTTCTTTCCCACATCATCACTCCTTTACCGGCTACTCTCTTCTCCCTCCCCTATCCTGACTCCTGCCTGAGCAGTCTCTCATTATCCTCTACACTTGAATCCTTTGCATTCTTGACAACTAATCATGCCTTCCTAATCCCCAACCTTGAATTACTTCTAGCATCAGCCATCTTTGCTCCTAATCACATTTTGATAAGTGGGCCTGGAGAAAAACTGTACTAATTTCATTCATACAAATTTAAGTTTCAAAATCTCAACTGGGTACTCACTGCAGCAAGGCAATCCTTTTATACCTCACCACAGTGGCTATTCCATCCTTCCTCAAGCTTCTCAAGTCACTCATCCCCACACTCAGCAAAGGACCTCATCTCATACTTCACTTAGCCAAGAGCTCTTCTTTTTCCCCTCCTCTTTCTCTTCTCATATCACTCAGATATTTTCTGCCACAAATCTTCTCTCTCCATTCTCACATCAAAAGGTAGCCGTTTCTTGACAAGGCAAAGGCACCTATTCTTCATCTATCCCATCTTATCCACAAAATTTTTCCTATTATTATTCTTAATGTTTTGCTAATCCTCAATCACTCTCTATCGGCCATTCCTTGCTGCCTATAAACATATACTTAAAAAAAAAACTGTCCCTTGATCCAGTCATCCCCACCAACTATCACATTATTTCTCTTCTCCCTTTCATGATTAAAAACCTTGAGAAAGCCATGTACAATTGAAGCTTTCACTTCCTCTCCTCTTATTGAATTCTTAATTCTCGGTAATGTGGCTTTCCTCATCACCATTCAATTGAATCTACTCTCTCCAAAGTTAGCTGTGATATCTTAATTGCCAAATCTAATGGCCTTTTCTCAGTCCTCCTCCTTCTTGAACTCTACAGACTTTGATGCTGCCAATCATCCTCTTTTCCTATCTACTGTCTCTTTAGGTTTTCATGACACTACTCTTTCCTGGTTTTCTTCCTCCATCTCTGACCTCTCCTCAGTCTCCTTTGCTGGATCTTCAACCTGGTTATTCTGCTTAAATTCCAAGCCTCTGTCCTGGTAAGAACTTTGTCCTTCTCCCTTTGTTTCTCTTCCCACTATACTATCTCATCTTTTAATCTCATTAGCTCCCATGAGTTCAATTATTGTCAGTATGTAGATGATTCCTAGATCTATTTATTCAGCCCTAATCTCTCTGAGACTTCTGATGTCACAGTACCAACTACCTGTTGAATATCTCAAATCAAATGTCCTATAAACATCTCAAACTCAATACATCCAGAATATAACACTTCTGAAATTTCTAATTTCTCAGGTTCACAGTCTTGGTGTCATCCTTGATTTATCATTCTCACTGACCTCAGAAAAGCAATCTATTATAAAGCCAGGTCGTTTCTACCATCATAACATCTTTTTCTATACTCATACAACTACTGCCCTAATGCAGGCCT
>NW_020954548.1:11827397-11856948 GCF_900497805.2 Vombatus ursinus
CAAATACAAATTTTAAAAAATAAATAAAAATTCCTCTGTTTGGCATTTATACATCTTGTATATGTCTAGTTATTTATATGTCATCTCCATGAGAATGTGAGCTATTTAGGGCAAAGAATGTTTTAAACCTTCTTTTGTAACACCAGTGCTTCTTTGTACTGTGCTTAGCACAAAGTAAGTGTTTACTGATCGACAGTGCAGGACAGTGGAAGAGAACACCGTGGTTAATGTCTCAGTTCTGTCACCTATAAGCTGTGTGATCTTGGGTAAATCTCTTAAACTGTCTGAGCCTCAGTTTCCTTCTCTATAGAATGAGAATAATACTCATACAACCTATCTTACAGGATGGCAAAGATGAAAAACAAAAGTTTGTTAACTTAATGCCTTATAGATGTGAGGACAAAAAGGTTTCCAAGCCACACATTATGAAATAATATTGCC
The DNA here is from genome assembly GCF_900497805.2 of Vombatus ursinus. NCBI lineage: Eukaryota > Metazoa > Chordata > Mammalia > Diprotodontia > Vombatidae > Vombatus > Vombatus ursinus. The sequence continues at coordinate 11,827,839 of NW_020954548.1, forward strand.
AATAAATTGTGAGCTTTGTATTCACAACAACCCTGTGAATTAGTCCCTACAGGTACAACTAAATTTTTTTTTAAAATTTGAGCTGGAGGGACTCTAGAGGCTACTTAGGATCAACCCTACACATTTTATAGATGTTGAAACAAACAGCATGATGGAGGTTGGATTTAACTATACTTTTTATTTCAGTAAAGGCTCCAATTTAGAAAAGAAAAGATTTTGTAGTCTCCCTTAGTCCACTGTAAAGATGAAATTAAAAAAAAAAGTTAGCTAACATTGCTGCTCACACAAGCACTCTTGGATGACAAAAGTCCCAGAAACCATTCCTATAGGTTATTTCTTCCTTCATAAAATCTCTTGTGTACATGTCCCCTTCTATCCACTGATACAATCATCATGTTTCATATAATGTTTACAAAACATATCAGCTACTGTATTAAATATATGAACTTTACCTTTGTGTTGGACTTGCTTGCCATGAAATCTCATTAACTAATAATAGTAGGTATAGCTCGAAAGGATGAAAAACAATGCAGTGCTTAGATGGCATATCAAATGCAAAGAATACAAAAAAAGAGCTATTTACAGGAATCCTTTCTGTTCGACTCACTGGCACTTGGCTATCCAGTGGTAATACATACATGAAAGGCATACTATATTCATTCGATGTCAAGCTTATTCAGCTGTCATTTTAGGCTGTCATTATCTTCCATGTTTTACTAACTGTCTCATGTCTTGAATATTCTGCATCTTCATTTCTACCTCTTAAAATCCCTGGCTTCCTTTAAGACTCAGCTCAAATGCCACCTTCTGTAGGAAGCCTTTCCCATTCCCTTAGCTGTTAGACTCTTCTTTTCCTACACAACCTTTCATTTGCTCAATACATGTCTTGTGTATCACTTTTTATTTACAGGTTGTCTCCTCCATTTGAATGTAAGCATCCTAAGGTCAGGGACCGTTTTAATCTTTAGTTATATTTTTTACAAATTGGCATAGAGTAAGTGCTTAAAATATTTGTTGATAAATTCATTAATTATAATTGTGAAAAGATTTTGAACTATATCTAATTTTCAGTCTGCAAGGTCTGATGGTCCATTATAAAACAGAGAAAACTATTTCTGCAAATCTACTTTAATTCTAAGGGTCCTTGCAATGTCCTTTTCTAGCCTGACTTTATATTACTCTTCTTCATATAATCTAAATACCAGCCAAGCCAAACTACTCTCCATCCTCCTTTTGAACTCTGTATTCTCCCATCTAGGCCTTTGTTCGTGCTGCTCCAACATGAAAAAAAAAAAATGAACCATCTCCCATTGCCACCTACTGAAATCCCTCATTCCCTCCCCCTCAGGGCCCAACTTAAATGTCATCTTTTCTATGAAGGGATCAAATGAAATAACATCTGTAATACATGCTTAGCACAGTGCCTGGTACATATAGGTGCTATATAAATGCTCATTCCCTTCTCTGTCCACCCTATTTTTGCCTCCCACCTTACTGGAAATGAGCCTTTTGTCTTGATATTTTTTCACTGAATGTTGCCTGGGCCTTTCCTTTCAACTTCTGACATTTTGCCTTCAAATATAGTTTTGGTATACATGTCTTTTTCTTTCCTCTCCCCCATTCTACAGCAAATTTCTTGAGCAAAGAACTAAGTTTTGTTTCATATTTATGCCTGGCATGTAAGAAGATGCATGAAGAATGTTTATTAAATTGAATTTTGTTTTCAAATGTCCAAGAAAATTCAAATATTTTGACTTCAAAAATAAAACCAATTGCATCCTCCTCTTGTACTAGGGGCTATGGAATCTGGTTTTCCCTAAAGACCTTGAAGTTAAATAAACATGTGACTTTGGATAAATCAATTAACTTTTCTGGGCTATATTTATCTGGGCTTTTAACATATCTGAGCTAGGAGGGGGAGGAAAGTCAAGTCCTAAATGATTCCTAAAAGGTCTTCTAAATGTTTATATGTTTAAAAAACTTAGGCAGCTAGCTGGTATACTAGATGGAGTTCTAGACTTGAGTTAGGAAATATTTGAGGCCAGGATTTGAATTCAGATCTTCCTAACTATGTGACCCTGGACAAGTCTTCTAACCACTTTCTGACTCAGTTTTCTCATCTACAAAATAGGAATAATCATAGCACCTCCCTCAAAAGGTAGATCAAATGTGATAAAGTTTGTTTTGTAAACTTAAAATCTTACATAAATGCAAAATAGTATCACTCATGAGAGTTTCTGACGTCTTCTAGATTTATTCTCTCATCATCAATGGGATCTGGGGCAATACAGATATTATTATTATTATTATCATTATATCTGTAGTGCTACCTCACAGGGGTCTGGAGAGGATCAAATAACAATGTTTAATAATTGTCACTCTACATAATAAAATACTTTGCAAACCTTAACAGTACTATAAAAATGTCAGCTATCCTCATCACCACTTGTATCATTGTTGGGGAAGGTGGAAGACACTTTGTAGCTGACAACTTGGATTCCTTTTCCTTCTCCAAGCTTTTCCTTTCTATTAGATAATAGCTATATTAGACTGCACATATTGCTTCCTGTCACATTTAATTGTTTCTGACTTGGCTCTCTGGGGCTAAAAGTAATAACTTTCCTGAAGTCCCATTTCCCTAATGTGAAAATTTTCTGTAAAATATGCTGCTCTAATTATTTAACCTACCTCCTAGGGATGAGGGAGGATTAATGATAAACTACCTTGCAAAGCTTTAAATTCTTTGGAAGTGAGATATTTTTCTCTAAGTAAAACCAGTTACTACTATCACTTATCAGATTCACAACATTTCCTAAAAATCATCCAAGAAAAAAATTAATGAATGTATGATACAAATAAAAATTCACTTTCCCATCTTTCTTTTTCAGCCTCCATGTTTTCTCTTTCATTCTATTCCCAACCCACATTCATTTGAGTGTACTAACCTAATTCTAATTAATATCAGCCTGAGAATCAGGAAGAGAGATTTTGAGACAGCTTTGTCCCTATAGAGGGGACTTGGCTTTTCAGTGCGTTTCTCAGTTTGGTTTAATAATCTATGGTAGTGATGCTAAAAATAGACATTCAAATTTGGGACTGAAGCTTATGTCACACTAGGTTATTCATACTATTTGAAATCAGGCACCAAATTCCCATGTGAACAAACAGAGTTGATTAACAGGAACAAAAAAAAGGAAAAAGAAAAAAGCTTGTCAGTTAGCGATGGTCATTAACTCTTGAGGTTAATGAATGATGACTTGAGATTTAATAACTAGTGATACAGTCATCAAGGTGAGAAGAGATACCCTTCAACATTTTCATCTATAAAAGTGAACCAGAAACTTGCTCCCCTCTTTTCTCTGGTCATAGGATTAGACAGAGTAGAAAAGAATAAGCCAAGGAAAGTTCTGGGACAGGAAAAAATATCACGGTCAGCCTTTTTCAGATAAGGTCATCTACCAAAGGCCAATCTTGCGTTAAAGTATGACAATAAACCCACTATTGAACAAACCCACATAAGATGAATTAGCATCTCAAATTCACAACTGTCTAGTGCTAAATGATTCTGTGTTATTCTAGGGATAACCCACAATTGTGCCGTGTTTATGATCTGAATTTATTCTGTCATCATCGTAGGGATCTGGGACAATAGAGATGGACTTTAAAATTTATTTTATCATAGATGCATTGAACAAATTAACAGTTAGTCTCTAATGTACCTTAAGCCTGACCTTACGCAGATGGCTAGGTTCTGAGCAACTTAAAGACCAATGATGGACCCAGATAAAAAAGATAATGAAGCATACCTTTTCTTTCTCTTAGTGGAGAGGTTGGTGATGTCTAGGACACAGTGTTGTCTATAAGCTTTTTTCATTTAAAATGTATAAATTTATATTTATAAATATAAGCTATCATCTTTAAATTTTTATCTTCTATTTTTCCCCAACTGCAAGGAGGAATGAAAGAGAGTATAAGCATTTATAGGCAGTGTGCTAAGTGCTTTATAAATATTATCTCATTTGATCCTCACGACAACTCTATAAAACAGGTGCTATTATTATCTCCATTTCACAGATGAGGAAACTGAGACAAATAGAAGTTAAGTCATTTGTCCAGGGTCACACAGCTAGCAAGAGTTTGAGGCTGGATTTAGATTCAGGTCCTCCTGACTCTGACTTCTACCTACTGTGTCACCTAGCTACCTCAGACCTGTAAGACTCATGAGAGAGTGTATTTGTACAAGGTTTAAAAAAAAAAAGCCTTGTTTGAAGATTTTTAGAAAGTTACAAATGCTCATTCAGTTGCTATTACCTAATAACTCTCCTTTGTTCCTGGGAAGAGCCCAGAATAAGGGAGGGGCAAACAAGGGTACCAATAAAACTCGAAGTTTTGTTTTTATCTCTTATTAAGTCAAAGAACAGAGCATGATTTAAAGGTCTGTGAATTAGTGGGCATGAAACTGGCAAATACTTGCCCTGTGATTCACTTGCATGGAAAATTCAAGCTAAAGCTTAATAAATGTCTTAATATTGAGACCATTGCCGGAATGTAACTATACTATTAGTGCTTCTCAGCATGTCTAAGGATCCACACCTTGACTGAAATATAATGCTTTAATTTTCCAAAAGCTTGGCACTACTTCCAAACCATAGCTTGGATAAACTCGATTTGTATTGCAACAAGATACAGCATAAGTGAGTTTTCTTGCCCTGTGTTTGTACTGAAAATCGACTTTTTTCTCTTTTTTTTTCCTTTCACATAAGTGCTAACAACAAATGGGTGCAAAATGGTAGAAGGAAGCAGTATACCTTTATTATAGCCTCCTGATAGATAGTGGATGCACATCCAAGAGCTGGACAAAAAATTCTGAGAGACAGAGAGGTAGGTTACAGAACCACATCTCTAAAGCTGAAAAAAGACCTAAGAAGCCCTTCTCCACAACTCCCTCATCTTAGAGATAAGGAAATGGAGGCCTAGATGAGTAAAGTGATTTTTCCCCAGATCACTCTGAACCCAGGTCCTTTGAGTGCATGTTCCAGTTCTCTTTCCATAATGTTCACCCTTAACCCTCTGGCCTTTGCTTTGTTGCCTTACTTTAGGATGAAGAATAGAAATGGAACCCAAGCTATGAATGAGGAGAAAGGAACATCAACACCACTGACCTAATGAGAACAAGATCTCCTCTACTTGTTACATTTTGGAAATTTCAATCTAATTGTACCTATGGTCAATAAGAAGGGAAGTTTTATAAATGATGAAATTTGGGGAAGAGGAGAAACCTATTCTATTCAAACCAAGAAGATACAGTTATCTGTGAATAATTCAGGCAAGGGGTTTGGAGAATGAGAGTATGCACTCTATAACCAACCATCTTTAAAAAATATTCTTAAACATGCATAGTTAGTTGGGAAGAAAGGAAAGAGGGGAGGAAAGGAGGAAGCAAGCATTTATTAAACAGTTCATTTCATCTTGGGCTGCATTAAGAGAGGTATGTATGATATTCTCTCTATACTCTATGCATTAGAAAAGAGGTTGGACCTGGGCTCATGAATGCCCGAGTTCAAATTCGGCCTCATTCACTTACTAGCTATTTGATTCTAGGCAAATCACTTACCTCTGCTGACTCAATGTCTTCTTCTCTAAAATGGGGATAATATTAGCACCTACCTCTTAAGATTGTTGTAAAGATCAAATGAGATAATATTTGTAAAGCACTTTGCAAATCTTAAAGTGCTATTAATGATGATGATGATGATGATGATGATGAAAATGAAATATTGGGTTCAATTTAGGGTGACAGATTTTAGGAAGCACATAAGCTGGACAGAAGCCAGGATTTTGAAGGACCTTATTATGATCACAAAATTAGCTAAAGGAGCTGGAAATGTTTAAGCTAGAGAAGAGGAGGCTAGTTAGGGTTTGTGTCAGTGTGTTGGGGGAAAAGGAGGTTGGTTTGTTTGTTTTCAAGTATCTGAAAGCCTGTCATGGAGAATGCTGTACTGGTAACAATGGGTGAATGTTACAGAGCCACATTTGGGGTTAATATAAAGGGAAAATATCCTAACAATCAGAGGAATTTGAAAGGAGGATAGGTTATTTTAGGTGAGAGTCTTCACTGAAGACTGGACTACCACATTTTGAGAACAGAGATTTTCTGTCACATACAGGTTAGACCAAGTGGCCTCCAAGATGGTGTCCAACTCAGATTTTGCGAAACTCTAATTTCTGGTTATCCCTAGAACAAGGGAAATGGTTAAGTCCATTCAAGTCCTTGGATTTCTAAGGTTTCTCTGCACGTAAAACTAATGGAAAGATGTGAGATGTCTAGAAAGCTATTGTTACATACCATATAATTCATCTAAAAACCTCATTTTAAAAACATTTTGAAATGAAAATTTTTTTTCTGTATCTGAGCAAGGCCCTGCAATTTTCAGACTGACTGGTCTCCTTGCAAACAAGTCTGTCTTTGTATATGACTACACATCAAGAAGATATAAGTATTGTAAGCACTGAGTATAGAAGTTATCTAGCTAGGTATTCCTCTCTGAGGTTGTAATTTATTCCATAGGAGGATAATGATCTCCTGACTGTGTCCCAAGGGGACACATTTAAGGAACTCCTGTTTCTTCTTCCCCTTTCTCTTCTTGTGGGTCAGAATACAGAAACAAGATATTCTATTTGCAATGATGACATTTGTAAATTTATAAATGGGGAATAGTGTTCTATATTCACCTTCCAGATATTGTGTAAAGATAAACCAAATGGTATGCTTGTTCACCATAAAACTAATAGTCAACTCAATGTATCTGTACTAGTGGTAGAAGGAGAAGGGCAATTACAATAATACAAAAATCTAACATTCATTTACATTACATTTTAGAATATGCTTCTTGTACTTGCAAAAAAAATGTATTTGCTACTTAAGAATTAACCCAACAGCCTTAGGAGCTGGGAATATCAAATTCACTCATTGTAACCACTCCCTCTTCCCCCAACCCCTCATCAGTTCTTACTCCCGTTTTACTGGAGTGCTAAAGTCCTTAAAAATAGTTGGTTATCTTCTGTAGTATGAATACGCCATGCTGTAATTTAATGCAACCAATACTTTCTGATTACTCACTCATGTGAGGCTCTGTGCTAGTATCCTGAGTGCCACAAAGGTGATCAAGCCTTGATCTCTGCCTCTACCAAGCTTACAGTCAAACTTGTTAGCAACCCCTTCCTTCACAAGCAATGGAAAAGACAGAATGACAAATTATCAACAATTCTGAACTAGGGAAGTGCTTTTGGAGGGTTTGTTCTACTTGGAGGAAAAGCACCAACAGCAACTCTCTGCTGATAGGGGGATTTTTGTTTGTCCAGTTACTCCTTTTCTCTCAGTTCCAACACAGTGTCATTCCCCAGGATAATTATTTTCTCTGCCTGCCTCTCTTTCTATATTTCCAGGGATCATAGATATGGAGCCAGGTGGTACCTTAGAGGTTCATCTAGAACCAATTCCCTTTCATCTTATAAATGAGGAAATTAAAGTTCAGAGTTCTGGAGAAGTGTTTCCAGGTGCCCAGGTTCCAATTCCACTGTCTCACGCTGTTTCTCTTTGGATAAGATAGTGCAGGTATGGACCCAATTCAAAGTCATTCTGCTAATTAAGGGCTGACCACATTTTGTTACAAAATATGGCTACTCTACAAAGGTGGGGGAATCATTTTGTTTTGTGGGGTAGTGCTAGCCTACCTTTCCACAAGTCCGAAAACTCGCCTCCTTTGGTGGCAGAGCATTTTTTTTTCAATGGAGAAACCACAGAGTCGTCATTGCACACGATTCCCCCCAAACTACTCTGAAGAACATATGTAGCTTTTCTCTGGAAAATATCAAGTCCCAGGTTTGGGAATGGAAATGTCCTGGACTTTCTAAGTGTGCCTACTCCATCACTGAGTCATCAGAGACTTTTTTTTTTCCTAAGTCATTTTCAGGCATATAAAAATCCACAGTGGGACTCACAATTTCCTGGAATCTAAGAGAAATAGTTCCTCATAAAGTCCTTTACAACTTCCTGCAAATTATATTTCTCCTGAGTGAATTACAATCCACCAACACATAATATTTCCCAGCTCCAAGCACGTGTAATCTGTCAATTTGAGCCACTCATCTAAGACTCAGGAGACTAACCTTATCAACACGAAGTATTAAATATCACATTGAAGTTGAAAGAGAAAGTTAACCTGCAGAGAACTAAAAATGGGAAGGAAGAGAATGAAGAAGGAATGTCTCCTTAAATCCCTGATTGAGGTACAGACCTTTATCACTGATCGATAGTTAGATGTGGGAGTCTTGATTTCTTCCTTTAGTGAACTATTTTCACTAAAGGAGGAGAAAACCCACAAAGATATGATCAACTGAATACAAGGGGAAAACAGCTTAATTCAGATAGGATCACAGTGTCAGATCTGGCAATTTTTCTCCCGAGGTCTGACAATTCTCTTCTTGGCTATCAGGAGAGAAAGAGGGAGAAATCTGGCACCTTTTGCTGTTAACCACCCAAGACACAACTAGGGCTGGGTTTTATCAAAATCAGGAAACATTTAACAGAGTTGTCTTGATGGAAGGCAGAATAGACAGGGGTGCCTTTTGGAGAGTTATTTGAAAGAACGACTGGGCCTCAAATATCTCCCCCACTGGATTAATGTGGTGCTGGAAATTCTTACTTATTAGAATTACTCTTTTGGGTTAAAGCCCTGTCAAAATGCAAATATGTTACATGAAAGAACTCCAAAAGCTAAAGACTCCTGGGTTAGGTCTTAAAAGTGGGCATCATCATTAGAGTGGAGAAATTCTGGACGATAACTAACTAGGAGTAAAATTATAGCAGAATTACACAGAGACTGGAAGTGACTCATGTGAGACAGTCAGAAAAATGAGAACTTAGAATCACGTTATGAAAATCCTGAGCCAAAAGTGATATAAAGAAAGTCCCAAAAGAGTAATTCATTACCAAGGTACCCTAGTAGAGAGTGGTACTTGGGGTATCACTCTTTTACCCTAAAATCTTCACTCAGTAATGGTAAGCTATATGGAAAATCTAGTAACAAGGCCTACTATGCACCATGGCAAATCAATTAACTAGTGTTTATTAAATGCCTACTATGTACCTAGCACCTACTCTAGGTGCTGAGGTTACAAAGACAAAAATTAAGCAGTTCCTGGCCTCAAGTTACTTATGACTTAGCATACATATAGGTAGCTACAGAGTAAATACAAGGAAAGTGACTTTTGGGTTAAGCTTTGAAAAGAAAGGAAGAATTCTAAGATGTGGAAAAGAGTAAATGAGTGCCTTCAAGAATAGGAGATGGAATACTCCATGTGCTGGCCTGTAGCGTATATAAAGGGGAATAATGTGTAATGTGTCTGTCATTAGTAGGTTTTTAATATTACATATAAGTAACATAGCTATAAATTATTTATACTTTTATATTTGTTATTACATATATAATATAGCTAGAAAAAGTTTCATGCAGAGCATTCTTTTTTTCTCTCTTATATATCTAACTCAAAAACATATTCTCTTAATATTGGGATTGTTGGATCAAAGGATGTGGTTATTTGTAGAAATGTTTAGTATCTATTGCCAGATTGCCCTCCAAAAAGATTATCTCATTTTGAGCCAGCAGCATACAAATGTACATATTTCCTCACATTCCTGATACTGAATTTTGCCATTTGTATTTATTTTTGTTAATTTTCACAGCTCTAACTAGCATAGGCACAGCCCAACAACATGGGGAGAAGCATATGTTTCCTCCAGGAGAAGGTGGGGTTGGCACACTTACTCCCTTTCTCCTCACCCTGTGATCCTCTCTGCCAGCCCAATCTGAATGGCCATGTTATCACCTTCAAGATCCTATGGCCCTACACTGTTATCCCAGGGCTTAGGTTCCCCCAAACTCCCTGGGGATATAGGCTGGACCATGACTGAGGTCCACTTACTTTTCTAAACAACTATAGCCACAGAGAGAATATACTATGCACAATTCCTCCCATCACAGAATACTCCACTTTGCATCTGCTGTTCTGCCTGCTTCCAACTCCATTGAACAAGATACCACCCCACCTCAACCCCAGTTACCACCCAGTGTCCTTTCTCCCCACCTGCTTTCCTGCTTCTTTGCGTATGTTGTTTTTCCCTTTAGATTGTAAGCTCTTTGAGGACAGGAACTATTTTTCTTTTTATTAATTGTATTCCTAGCACTTAGTGCTAGGTACATAGTAGTGCCTGGTACATAGTAGACACCTAATAAATTGTTTACTGGATTGGATTGGACTTGTTTCTGGACCCAGAAAAAGGAATTCCTAGTTAAAGCTTTGCCAAATGAGTGAACGTGGGCAGCACCCTCCAGTGTAGTTTTAGTTCACATTTTATTTATATTATTCAGGCTATTATTTGTGATTCATATATGCTCGTCTAAATTGTCATTCTGTTGTTTGATATTGGGATTGAGGGTTGCCCTTGGATGTCTATATTGATTTGTGGTACATTATAGGTGTCAGGTTTTTGGCAGGATGGTATAGTAGGACGAAAGCTGGATTTAGGGAAGATATAGGTTTGGAATCCTGATTCTGACACTTACTATTTAATATTGATAAGTTGCTAAACTTCTTTGGGATGCAATTTCCTCATCTGTAAAATGTAAAATATAAGTTTTCCCAAGTAGCCTATATATTTCTTGAGTATAAGGACTATTGATTGGTTAGTCTTTACATCTATATCCCTAGAATTTGTTGCAAATGTTTTTTAACAATCTGTTATTTTTATCCCAATGATGTGCCATTCAATTTTCAAAATATTATCCAACCTAATCATCTATCTTGTCCTTGGATAATTTCTTACTGTAATTTTATGAAAAAGAATTTTTATGGCTTAAATGAGACAAATTTTTCATTCTATTTTCTTCCAACATTATTTTCTATGTTTAACTTTTTGAATCTAGATTTTTTTTACCGTGACGAAATCCAGTTTTCTCACCAAACCTTGTTAAATAATGAAACCTTTCCTCAAATTTTATTTTTTGTAGGTAGACATTGCATAAGGAAAAAATGCTAGATTGAAGGTTCAAATCTAACTCTGCTACTTACTACTAATTGTGTGACTTTTGATAAGTAACTTTATGTCTCTGGGCCTCAGTGTCCTCATCTCTAAAATGAGGACATTGGACTAGATCAGAGGTGGGGAACCTGTGGCCTTCTAGGTCCTTGGGTGCTACCTTCTGACTGAGTCCAAGTTTTACAGAACAAATCCTTTTATTAAGGAGATTTGTTCTGTGAAGTTTAGATTCAGTCAAAGGGCCATACTTGAGGACCTGAACTGCCAAATGTGGCCTCAAGGCTGCAGGTTCCCCACCCCTGGACTAGATGATTCCTCATAATTCTCAACTTATGATTCTATGATGAACAATAAATATATCTATATATCTATCTATATATACATACATATAATGTTCATATGCCCATGTGATATATATATATATATATTTATTTATTTATTTATATGCACACACATAGATTGTATCATATTATATTGTATTAATATTTCTGGGTTCTCTGGATTGTTCTCCCTCCCCCCAAAAAATACCTTGGGAATGTTTTGTTATACTTGCCTTGGGCTAAGTTATTAGTCTCTGCATCTTTCCACCTTTATAATGTATAATGCTAGATGTGGAGAGTTAATGAAGAACTTATTGGAAACAAAGAGAACAGTAACAACAACAAAAATCATAACAGCAAAGAAACCAATGACTTCATAGATGATTGCTTCAGATCCATATTGAATTCAAGTCATGGCTGGCAAAGGTTATAGGGACAGTCCTGCCTCTTATTTTTTTCTCTCATCTTAAATTTATCTAAGGAGCCTTGATCCAAAGCTCCATTATTTTTTTCAGTCCTGAGCATGTTTTCTTCTCCTCTGACATGGTCGTTAACCTATTTCCCTTCCAGGAGCTGTCCAGGATGGGATTTTTGGTCTTCATCCCTAAGCAAGGCTAAGATTTATGGTAGAAAATGAGGTTTTTTTGGACCAGAAAAAGAAATCATTGTCCTGACATGACATGGGGTACTGGAAAGACCACTGAATTAAATGTGGTTTAAAATACTCCAATATGTATTTGACAGGTCCAGGAGAACTTTAATTTTTTAAAGAAAGTGTTATTTCTAAGTTGATCTCTGTTATTACAAAGCAGATCAGCGTACACGTGCCACTCATATATGGCCTTATTTTCTATTTTTTACTTTCAAAGAAGACATGTTTTCAGACTATATGAAATTAGAAATGAATGAAAGGTGAGGTTTAAAGAAGAGAGAAAATGTATGCATGGTGGAACTAACTAACATTGAATGAAGAGAGCTTTGCCCCCAAGCACCAACACTGGCCTGGTTCTTCCCCCAAAGTGATACCCTCCCCTACAGTTCTCTGTAGACCTCTATTACTGCATGTTGGAACCCCACAGGGTCCTCTTGCTATGGCACCTCTCTTTAGGGGCCTAACTTTCCCCTCAACTACTGTGGGGGCTCCAGCCTAACTGCCTTGGGTGACAGATTTCTCTTTGTCTTAGCCTAACTGAAACTGAGGCAAAAATGTCCTTTGCACCACTACCTCCATCTCTCACAAATGAATTTGCTTTAAGTACAAAAATCCAGTACTGAGGGCTAGTGTTGGAATGGAAATGATTAATTGGACCCAAAGGCAGAGGGTCAATCTAGATATTTTCACATAAATGTCTCATAGGCAGCACCATGTCCCGTAGGATTCAGTATGTCCAAAATGAAACTCATTATCTTCCCTCTATACTGTACTATTGTTATAGAGGACACTACCATCCTTCAATCTTCCCTATCATACAAATTCATAATCTCTAAATCATCCTTTATTCTTCCCTCTTGTTTACTCCCTTCTAGCCAATCATTGCCACATTTTTTGTGTGTGTTTTTTTTTAATCTCTAAAAAAACCCTTTGAATGAATTCCCTTCTCCCCATTCACACTGCCACTAATGTAGTTTCAGGGCCATATCACCTCTCTTCTGTACAATAGTTTCCTAATTAGTCTTCCTCCTTCTAGTCTTTCCCACTATCTCATCTATCCTCCAAACTATTGATAAATTAGTATTGCTAAAACACAGGTCTGACTATATCACTCTTATGCTCAAAATATCCAGTGGTTCTCTACTGTCAGCCTCTGAATAAAATAAAATCCTCAGTTTAGCATTTAAATCCTGCTACAATCTGGCTCCGGTCTCACTTTTCAGACGTATTTCACATCACACCCCCTCAAGCATTCTCCACTCCAGTCAAATTACCCTACTATTATTCCCTGAAACTGACACTCCATCTCCTATCTCCATGCTGTCCTCCATGCCTCAATGTACCTCCCTCTCACTTCTGCCTCTAACTTCTTTCAAGACTTGGTTCAGATACTAGTTCTTCAATGAAGCCTTTTCTTCCTCACTGCATGCCTCCTCTGTAGAATTTTTTTCTGTAGAATCTTGTAATATCCCAGTAGAATTTAATCTTCTTGGTGTTAATGATTATTTGTTTCTTTATATCCCCAGTGTATAGTACCTTGCATATAAGTAGGTATTGAATAAGCACTTAGTGATCTTGGCTGAATATCTTATCATTATTTTCTTACTTAGCTTTCTTATTCCTGTTGGGTCATAGAAAAAACAAATACCAGAGATAGCATAGCAAAAACAAGGTCCAAAGTCAGAATATTTGTCATGAAAAGGCAAAAAGCTGAAGAGTCACTGCTGTGGCATTTAATTCATCTCAGGTTAATGTTGTACCGTCCTTTTATCTCTGACATTTAATGTTAATTTACCTCTGTAGAAAATTATAGGGAGAATGATGCTGTTTATGCAAAGCTCAATTAGATCACAATATAAACAGATTTTTTAAAAAACTCTTTCGTGTTAGGATAAATTACAAAGTTCTATCTGCATTTAGCAACTTTGGCAAGTTTTATTCCTATTTGCTTTGTAATGGACATAAAATTCCTGTAAGGGGGAAAGGGTGGTTCATAAACCTGATGAGTTTCCCATCAACTTAGTAAGGATATGTGGTATAGACCTTTGTCTGAAGTGAAAGTCCCATGGAGGTAGACATGCCTTGCCACTTTGCAGAGAGGACATAGGAAACTCCACTATTTGGTCCTTAATGACTAGGGACCTAGTCCTCAGAGTGGATTATCAACAAAGAGTGAGGACAATGGACTTTTGTCAGATGAACCATATTTACCCATGGTCTATATATAAAAGTTAATCTGTTTTGATCTCTGCCTTCTTTGGACCTAAGTCATATGTAGCAAGGAGGGTTTGAAGACATCCTCCCTCTCACACCAGAGAAGTTAATTGGAACTCAAAGATGGAGCACACTGGCAAACTATATGTGCTTCCCAGACCTCAAGTTACTAGTGTCCTCTGTATTTCTGTTTTATTTTACAAACCAAAGTCAGAGATTAGAATTCCTGCGGATGGATGTTCCCTAGCCAGCTGGCTGAAGCATTAAGAGTATGGTTTTCCAGCTTATCAGGACATAGATTCATAGATTTGAAGGCAAAATAGACTTTAATCTAAGCAAGTATTATAGATAAGGAACTGAAGGCCCAGAAAGGTTAAGCAACTTGTTTGATGTCATGTAGACAAGTGTTAGAGATGGGTTTTAAACCCAGGTTTTTTAAATAAATTCACTACTCTTTCCACTGTAACTAAGATGGTGGCAACCAGGTCACTAAAACAAGGAAGGAAGAACACAGTAGCCTATAATATAAAGAAGCACAATAAAAGATGAATAGAAAAAATGATAGTATCTGATAGGAAAGCATCTAACTCATTTTTAGCAATTTCTAAAAAGCAGATGATATTTTTATGTCTTAGAAAGTTCTAAGGTAAAATAATTTTGTTGCTCTGATGACCAACAGGCAGAAACATCCAGTGTGAGAGAACTTATCAATAAGATAGATAGTTAATGGAACAAATGAACATTAGCCCCAATACATAAAAACACGTGGGCAGTGATATTCTCAATAGCACATAAGAGATACTAAATACATGTTTGTTTAATTGAATTTTGGTGTAACCGAATATAACCATGGTATGCCTGATTCCCTTGTCTCTGGCTTTCTCTCCTAGGCAAGACTACCTCACTCTTTTGCCTAAAAACCATCATGAAAATGATCGTGAACAGAATTAGTTGAAATTCAGTTCAATTCAACAAAACTTTATTAAGCAGCAATGAAATAAGAAAGAGGCCTAGCCCTTAGCTTATTGATAGTGGGAATAAGACATGTACATAACTAATAATGAGAGAAATACAAATGAGACAATGATGCTATGAGAAATCTAAGGGATACAAGAAATTACTTTTGATGGGAGATGATATAGAAAAAATTCATAAAAAAGGTGGCACTTGGGCCTGATTTAGTAACAATTTTTTACTAGCTATAGATAAATTATCAATAAAGATCTGTTTCATTAATGTAGAATTCCTTCCTTGGGCTTCATGTTTTACACTCTTGGTTATTCTGAGTTATAAATGTTTTGAAAATCATTATATACATTCATGTGACCCAAAAGGGTCAACAAATAGGTCGCAGCCAACAGATTCAGGAAGCTGAGCACTCTCACTTTGCTACTACCTCATCCTGAGCATCATGAGCTGGACAAACATCTGTCTCTTTCCTTAGCTACTAAATGGTTTCTGGTTAATACTATGAAGACTCTAGCATGACTAAAAGCACCCAGAATTGCAAAGTGTCGGATGATAAGAACCCAGAGGCACTGGTGGTACAAAACATAGAGGGTTAGACCAGGAGTGGGGAAGAAATGAGTTAAAATTCAGCCTCTGATACTAGCTGAGTGACCCTGGGCAAGTCATTTAACCTCTGTTTGTCTTAGTTTCCTCAACTGTAAAATGAGGATAATGACAGCATCTACCTCTCAGAGTTGTTTTGTGGACCCAGTAAGATAATATTTGTTTAAAAAAAAAAACTAAACAAACATTTAGCACAGTGCCTGGCACATAGAAGGTGCTACTTGAATGTTTATTCCTTTCTTCCTTCCCATTTGTGCTTTAGGGTAGTATTAGCTCACTAAGACCTTTTAATTTATATTGTTGTGAGATCCAGAAATGTGATGTCATTAGTGTAAGGAATTCTTGATGAGAAAACCCCGAGTATGTAATGCAGCCCTTACAGAACTCCTAGGATGCTAAGCAGTTAAGTGACTGCCCAGGGTCAAAGAACCATTGTATGGGTCACAGACAGAACAGAAACCCAAGTCTTTTTTACTCCAAGGCCAACTCTCAAAATACTAAACCAGCCTGCCTCTCTTTAATTTTTTCTTTAAATTCATTGGACTAGTTTTTGGGTTTTTTGTTTGTTTTTATAACCTCAATTTCTTCATCTGTAAAATGGGTATAATAGCAGCATCTATCTAGCAGGGTTGTTGTGATGATCAAATGAGGTAATAGCTATAAAGCTCTTATTACAATGCCCGGCACAATGTAAGTGCTATAGAAATGTTCATTGCCATCATCATCATTATTATTACAGTACCCTGACCTAGATAAATTCTCAAAAGATTACAAAGCCAAATACAGTTTTGGACATGTAGTCAGCATATCAAATAGTTCCCCAATATATATGATCCCAAATCAAAACTCATCAATTAAATGGCAAGCCCCAGTGTCCAAAGAGAGCTTTATAGCAGCTGAAGTTAGCCTTGCAACGAGAGGAGCACAGGAAAGAAAAGGTGTGGTCAGCAGCCACTGTCTGTGACAATCAATACTCATTGTACCCTCCTCTGCAGTGCTTTACATGAAGCATTCCCACCTAAATCATTCCATCCATACCTGACAATAACCCTGTAATGTTTGTGAGGCAAGTATCCTTCAGGTGGCGAAGCCAAGGCCCAGGAAGGTTTAAGTAACTTGCCCAAAGTCAAATAGTAGGAAATAAATAGCTCTTTTGAATGCTAACTCAGGGCTATTTCCATCACTCCAACCAGAATTTCTTTACAGATCATTCTAGCTAAAAGCTGCTAGAAATTAAAAAGGTCACCCAAAGTCAATGAGAAATAGGGGAGGTTTAATTTGTGACATTTGAAGATGATTCCCTCACCAGAAAACAGAAATCTCCCATGTGCATGCACATGCACACAAACACATACACACACGTAAAATGATGAAGATTGATTCTGTATCATTTTCTTACTGATCCTATTCACAATCAATTGATTTTGTCCTGTAACTACTTAACTCATAGTTGTCTGTCTCTGCACTTGGTTCAAAATTCAGCTGGTCTGTGATGGGTTTTACATACATACATACATACATACATACATGCATGTGTGTCAAATGATGATCTCTAGAGCAAGGTGAGGAGGGAAGAAAGGAGACAGCTTGGACCTTAAAACATAACAAAAATAAATTTAATTAGATTTTTTTTAAAAAAAATGCAGCTCTCCTGCTAATTACTGATCTATCCTTGCCTCAGGGAATTAGCTGACCTTGGGGAATGCATGCGAACACAAGGGAGTCAGGCTTAATATCTTACCACCACCAAGCTATCCTGAAAGGAAGTCTGGGCTGCTATCCTGCACCTGGACTCAAACAATGAGCACTTTTTAGTTACAGGAGAGGAGGAGGGGGTCATTGCTAGCCCCTCATTACCAAATGTCCAACCAATCATGTTGTTTCCCATGCCTCAGTTAAGCCACAATGTACCTACCCTGTTCTGTTCTTTGTTCTATGCTCCTCAAAACCTATGAAAGAGGGGCAGCTAGGTGGCACAGTGGATAGAGCACCAGCCCTGGAGTCAGGAGGACCCGAGTTCAAATCCAGCCTCAGACCAAACACTTGACACGTACTAGCTGTGTGACCCTGGGCAAGTCACTTAACCTAATTGCCTAAAAAACTAAAAAAACAAAAACAAAAAAACCTATTAAAGAAAACTGTGCCCCTCATTTGGGGTCTTAGCTCACTGAGGAAGCTAAGATCCTATTTGTTGGTAGATTCACACTTTACCAATAAATTGTGCTCAAAATGTTGTACCTCAGTTTAACTTTATTGCAACTGTTTTACACACACACACACACACACACACACACAAATCCCTTATGAGAGAGAGTGAATATGAAGGGACTGTTAACCTAGGATGTGTGAATATAGTTTAATTTTTTATAACTTTACTTCAATATAATTGGTTTATTTTGTAATTCTCTGTATTTTAAAACATTATTCTGAGAAGGGGTCCTCAACCAGACTGCCAAAGGGGTATAGGGCATACAAAAAAAAGTTAAGAACCATTGCGAAGAGGGTTGGCTTTGCAGTATGGAAGATCCCAGTTCAATTCTTGCCTCTTGTCTACCCTCGAAGCTATGTGATCATAGACAAGTCACGTCCTCGGGGTTCCATAATAGCATCTTACACACAATTTGCTGAGCTACAATAGCGGAGGGAGTTTGTACACCATGAGATCCTTGCACCAATGAAATCAGAGGCCTGGAGAAAACAATATATGGACTTAACTAAAAGATTATTAAGAAGTACAATGGAGAAAGCTGTAGTGGATGTAAGTAGACTCCAGCATATAAACCATGAAGTGTAAGATGTAGCATGAAAAATGTTATCCAGGCACAACAACACAGAATCACTCCTGGTCTCAATGGGGTTGGAACACTCATCCTGTTCCCCTAAAGAGGTCACCCTCAGCTCTGGGATCACACTTAGAGACTATATTCAGTCCAGCAGAACATGACCCTTAAAAAAGAGGGTTGAGCCCTCATTCCTTATTCTCCTCTGGAGAATAGCTGAAAGTTTAGGTTTGGCTCAAGCTTATGACCTTAAATTAAAACATAAAGCAGTAATTTATAAATATTATTATATTTTTCTTCTAGGTGTATCACTTACAC
Source organism: Vombatus ursinus (assembly GCF_900497805.2). Lineage (NCBI taxonomy): Eukaryota > Metazoa > Chordata > Mammalia > Diprotodontia > Vombatidae > Vombatus > Vombatus ursinus. The sequence goes on from NW_020954548.1 coordinate 11,846,793, forward strand.
CGATCAGCAATGCAATAGTTAACCACATTTTTCTTATAGAAACTGCCTTCAAAATCAAAGCAAACAAGCTCTTAAGAAAACAACAGATTGGGAAACAGGTACAACTCTATCCTGAGAGGGTGAATGGAGGAAGAAAAAGAAGGTTGAGGCAAAGTAAGCAATCATTAGTTATGTTCTAGGTGGCATAACTGGTTCCAGCAAATTAGCATTTACCATTGTGGCCTGTGTATAGCCTGGTAACAATCCTTGTCTCGTTTTCTTAGCTTACACCTCTCATGGCTCCCAGGCTGACCCCTCTCCTCAAGGTCATGGTAGTTAACACGACCCTGCTGGATCCTCTCCTGTCTGCTCCTTGGCACTTGACCTCACTTATTCCCAGCACTGCTTCCACCCCACTCCCCTTTCAAGATAGCCATCTCATCAGTCAAATTCAACTATGACAAGCTTGTGACAAGACCTGAGAGATAGAAAAGAGGAATACTGGGGGGGATTTTGATCTGGACCAGCATTCTTTCATATCCAGCATCTGTAGTCCCATGGCAACCCTAAAATATATGATCAGAAAAGAAGGTGGGACAGAATAGCTTTGAGAGATAACAGATAGCCTGAGGGCTACACTTGTTCCCACATAATGTTTATTAAAAAACAAACTAACCTGTAAGGTCTCAAGGATTTTTTTGGAGATATATTTATTCTCTCTCACTTTCTCTAAGATGCACACACACACATATATATATATATGTACATACATATATTCATCCATATATTGGGGGAAGGACATCTTCTTTGTATACAGCTTATGTTTTTTCTTTCCCCATTAGAATGTGAGTACTTTGAGGGCAGGAACAATTTTTGCCTTTCCTTATATCCCTAGCACTAAGCACAGTACCTGAACTGCTCAATAAAGGCTTTTTGACTAACTAAAGAATCACAAAGGATGAGAGGCCAGCATCATGGCCTGAACTCAGCTTGAGACCAGCCAAAGGATTTCTGGAGGCCTGCGAAAAATATAGTGGGCGTAAGACAGGCCTGTACAACATACTGCCCACAGGCCGCTTTGGCATGTTGTGCAGGCCTGCATCAACGGATGGCAATCTGTCAGAAATTTGGAAGAAGCTGCAAGGTGAGGATGGGGTCCCAAAGATGGGTATAAAAATAATCTGCCCTGGGGCAGCTAGGTGGCACAGTAGATAAAGCACCAGCCCTGGATTCAGGAGGACCTAAGTTCAAATCTGGTCTCACACATAAAACACATACTAGCTGTGTGACCCCGAGCAAGTCACTTAACCCCATTGCCTAACCAAAAAATAATAATAATAATAAAAATAATCTATCCTGACAAAAAACCTAAAGGCTGTAAATGGTATAAACTCAGGCGTTCTCTGTAATCCCCAAACTGAATCATTTAGTCTGACCCCTAAAACTCATCTCTTTGCTCACTTCTCAAACTCCATTTGATCCTGGTAGCGATCCACCATCTTTCATTTCTCTTCCCTCACTTCCACACCCATACAAGAACTAACTAAACCTCTAAAGGATGAGTCTGCTGTTCCTGATCTTTCTCCTCACCCATCATCCAAGTAGTCCTCATCCATGGAGGATTCTCAGCCCCAGCCCATGGCATCCCATCCTTACTGGGAGGTCTTGGAGTTAAAAGACCTGAGCTTGAGTTCTGGCTCTGACACTTACTAGCTTTGTGATACTGAACAAATAGCATTACTTCTCTATGTCTGAGTCTCTATCAGTAATTCAGAGAAAATAATACTTCTATTATCTTGCTCATAGGACTTTTTGTGAGCAAAATACCTTTTAAACCCTGAATTGCTATATAAGTAAGAGTTATAACTATCCCTTTGTCTGTTCTGAAGGGCTCCAAAATAGATGTGTGTGTGTGCTTGTGTATCTGTATAAAATACAATTCTTCCCCTAGCTCTGGGAACAATAATCAAATCAAAACTTCCATTTCTACAAAGGATATGCCAGTGAATTGTTCTATTGCTCCCATGCACCATCCCTGTGACTTCTGTGCCCCAAATGATGTTCCCTTATTAGTTATTTGAAAGCAAAAATTACTTTAAAATATATATACATATATACTTTATATACATGTGTTTTATATACATATATAACATATATAATACATATGTATATTTATATAATACTTAGCACAGTGGCTACAGAATAAGCACTTAATGTTTCTTCATTTACTTATACACATACACACACACACACACACACACACACAAACAAACAAGAGTCTTCCATTTTGGATTGCTGAAAGCACCAGCAGAAGATTTCAAGTTTGGATGTGGCAACAGATTGTAGGTATGTCACTCAAGGAGTAGCCCAGATAAGTTCAGAAAGACTCATCACTAGGTCAGCTATAGGATGATGAATATTTCAGTTACAATAACTCTCAATGAACATCTACAAAGTCAGAGGAACTACAATCTGTGTCCAGGGTAAAGTTGTACACATGGATGAAAACATCAGTCCCTTAAGTGTTCCTCTACATGTCAGCATAATTAAACAGGTCCTCCAGATAGATAACGTTCTGGACCTGAAATTCAACAGAAATTCCAAGGAGGAACTCAGTAAATGGCATTTGGAAAATTGCATGGTACTTTGAATGCTCCTAAATAGCTCATTGCTGAAAAATCCCATTTCTCTAACAATATTCTCCGAGTGAGGCCATATGGCTATGTATTCTAGAACATCATTATGTCAGAAGAATTATGTAGGGTTTCTCAGAGGTCACTGCATGACCCCTGGAGGCTGTACAAACAGATAGTCACAGCAGCGGGTCAGCACAGGAACTGAGAAGTGCTGCAGAAAGCGCAGTGTTCTTTCTCGCTTGGCACAGCAATCAAGCAGGGAAGATGTCAAGGCTGGCTCCCTGTGGCATTTCTTTATTTAATCCCAAGCTTTCCTTCCTAGTCCTGGAAAGAACTCTTCAGCATTCTTTGTCAGCTTCCATCTGCTTAGAAGGGGGAAGATCTCAAGGGCTTCAAGGGTGGAATCTCATCCATGTTCAATGTTCTAGACCTTGAATACAGGAAGAGGGAGAGGAAATGCCCTGAGTCTATAAAAGCTCATGGTTGTTTAGCTTCCTGGGACTTGGTGGTAACCTCATAGAGGTTCTTTGTAATTGAAATGACAATCCAACAGACAGTGGAAAGCAGGTGGGAGGTGGGTGTACACTCTCAGAGAGCTTACCATCTAATAATGTCTAAGGTGTAGAAGTGAGAGGAGAAGAGAAGACATGTCTCCATTATTTATGGAGAGCATGGTGTAATGGAAAGAATGATAAATTTGTAGTTAGGGTCCCTGGATCCAAATCCTGGCTTTGCGGCTTGCTACCTTCACTAAACCTCTCTAGTCCTCAGCTACTTCATCTATAAAATAAAGAAATTGGACTAGATGACTTCTGATACAATAGAAGGGAGACTGAGATAATTGCAAAGGAGAGATCCAGGTGAAAATGCTGTAAGAAGTCTGAGGATGAAGAGATTTTACTTTCATTTTGGGGGAGGGGACCATAGGGGCAGGGAGAGGGTGGTATCAGAAAAGAATTCATGGAGGAATTCAAACATTATTTAGTTCTTGAAGGAATGGAAAGATTTCAACAGAGAGAGCTTGGAAAGAGTTCTTTCCATTCTAGGCAAACAGTACATATTGTTTAAATACCTTCCTGTAACAAACTGCTATGGCCTCCCTCTACCCTGTGTATGTATAGGTATACACACAGCCACATGCACACCTGTAATTCATTTTCTTATCCTGACTCTACAAAAAAAAAAAACCTCCTTTGAAGTAGATAGCTATTTTGCTTTCCTCCCAGAACACCATTTATGAACGCATACATACCCTATATCATAAAAGGAAAACCCTTGAGCAACAGTGAGAAGGCTGGCTGTTTGAGGCTGATTCTCTGAATCTGTCTTCCCTTATGTAACTGATGAATCCTGCAGCTGAGATCCTGGTCAGAAATTTTGCAAACACATGCACATACACACCACCACCACCACCACCATGACCCTTCTACCTGATGACAGAATAGAACTCTGTACTATCTATTTCCATTCTAATTAATAAGTCTCCTAATGCTTAAGGATTTCAGGATGTGAAATGCAATTATAAGCAACCACATATCCCTTTTGGATTTAAATTCAAATGGAGAGAATCTAGTGGTCATTAAGGATAGAGAATTTTTGCCACTTTTTTACTGACCCAAATGAAAAGCCAGCAATATAGCTCGATATAATACACTATGGCAGCACAACTAAACACAACTACCAAGTGAAATAGTCTTTAAAATGTTCTTGCAGAGTAGACACAATATCAGTTAAGTAATTAATTATTCCTAGCTAATAAGACAGCTCTTCCTAACAATGCTGACACAGAACAAACATTAGGTATGAGCAAGACTTCTATTAGCCCACTTCCATAAAATTTAACATGGCTTCACATGCTAGTCATTGACATCATCTTTTCCCCACAGAAGTAGACTTATGGTCTCTCAGTGCAGCATGGTACAAAGAACATTGGATTGGGAGTTTGAAAAAATCAGGGTTCTATGCCTAACTCTTCAAATTCCTAGCAGTAAGACCTTGGGCGACTCATTTCAAAACTCTGAACTTTGAATTGCCTATCTGTAAAATGGTGAGAGGAATTTCTGCCTTGCTTACCTCACTGATTTGTTATGAGTGGTTTAGAACTGATGGGACCTCAGAGATCAAGTAATCAAACTCCATTATGTAAACTTGGTTTAAGAACTGAAAACCATTATATAAATGTACATTATTATTTTTAGTATATTGTCAGTTAACAGAATCAAAGGAAGGTCTCTAGTACATCCTGTAAATTCACTGAATTTTTTTGTTATTGTTGCTGTTACTGCTTTTGGTTGGTTGGATTTGGGGAGTTGTGGGGGAGCATAGCAGTTCAGGACCTCTGATTTAATTGATGAAGGGAACTAGGAGTGGGGAAAATTCTTCTACCAGTGCAAATCAGCATTTGCTCTGTGATTTATGATTTTAGAAAGTTGCTCAAGGCACTGACTGATTGCCCAATGACTTGCCCAGCATCACACAGCCAGTATGTGTCAGGAGTCAGGACCTTGAACTCAGAGCTTCCTGATTTTGAAATCTATTTGATTTTGTCAGGTCTCTCTATCCACTACACCACACTGTCTCTATCCACTAAATCAGTATCATTATGATTCACAGCTGCACCAAGAATAAAAAATACTCTTAAGTGGAGGAGTTTTGCACAGGTCAGACTCAGAGGAATTAAAACAATCAAAAATATATTTGTTTTTTTGAATGTGGTGTGTACAATTGTCTATTTCTCTGCCTCTCGCACCTTTTGTTTCCAATCATGAGCCCCTCCTAGTATGTTCTAAGACTCTGCTAAGCAACAGAATAGAAGCATTCAGAGGTAATCAAACAAACTGGGTAACCAAGACTTGATTGTGAAAAATGAACAAAACAAGCCCAGATGACTTATGTCCCAAAGTAGCAGCAGAATGCAGCTAGCACTCAGGGCTCCTGCCTCTGCACTCCAGGAGACTGAACTGGCATCCCACAGTGTGAACACACCTGCCAGGAAATAAAATTGTGCACCTGGGTTCAAGAATCTAACTTAACTGGTTAAAGATTTTTAACAAGCTTACATTTCACATCCATACTTAGAGACAGAATAGTTTGCATTTGAGAGTGTTAATAAGAAGATACTGCAACAGGAACTCAGCAGGCAGCTGCTGACTGATGAACAGGCAAGTTTTCAGAGCAGAGAAAATGACAACTTCTGACTGTGCACATGCATCATAAATGCCAGCTCTGGTCAGTCTTTGTAATGGCAGAGACAGGCTGATTTGCCAAGGGGACTTAAGACTGCTCCAAGCTGTGTGTGTTGCTGTATAAATTAGCATGGTCTTTATTCACTAGAATAGGTGGTGGTAGCGGCAGTGAATGTGTGTGTGTGTGTGTGTGTGTGTGTGTGTGTGTGTGTGTGCGCGCGCACTCTGGGCAAGTAATTTTCACTCTCTTGGATGCCAGTTTCCTCATCTGTCAAATTTAAGGGTTCATAGCATAATAGATTTATCCATAGAAGGGACCTTAGAGATCACCTAGTCCATTCCTCTTATTTTAAAGATAAGGAAACTGAGGCACAGAGAGATTATATCACTTGCCAAAGGTCACAGAGCAACAAGTAGCAAAGATGGCACTTGACCCAGGTCCTCCAACTCCCAAAACAGTACTCTTGCTCTGTGCTGCCTCATCTATAAACAGACAAATCTTGAAGATTCCCTCTAGTTCTGAATATTGTGATTCTATGATCTTTTCAAGAGTTTTGTTCTGTTTTGTTTTCATAAGCATATCATGGAGAACAAATTTTACTGGAACAGTTTCAGAAATACTGTGGGTATAGATACCCACAGTATAGATAGAAACCTCACTTATTTAGAAAACCAAACAGAAATCTCCTCAAAAGAATGGCATATATGTGTGTATATGTATATACGCATATATACACATACACACACACACACACACACACACATATATATATATATAATCAAAAGATATAAAAATGTTTGCTAAGCACATTCACATTCAAAGCTTTATGTTAAGTGCCCAGGGAAATTAAAAACTTAGAAAATACATCATCCCTGCTCTCATGGAGGTCACAGTTTAATAGGGGCCTCGTAAGCTTGAAGATTCAGAGCTGGAAGAAGAATGCGGACTAGGAAAGATAGCAACTGCAATAGACCAGTCAGTGGAATCAGAAACGGTTAGGAAGGAACCCAACGCACGAGAGCAAAACTAAATTGTGTACAATGAAGGAAACAGTGACCGGTTGTCAAAAACATTTAAACTAAGCTGGAGTCCTACCACTGACTCAGGGAACACAACAGAAAAATCTGTGTAGGACATAATATTAATCACACCTTGAGATGAAAGGCCTGACACTCAAGGTTTATATTCTGACTAATAAATCGAGGGCACTAAATTCTTTGATTTCTGTATTACAGTGAAGTTGAAGATTGAATTATAATAATGTAATCTCTCAGATTCTTTGACAATTGTGTTGTTGTAAGGAAAGTCCTCTGTTAAGAAGCAGCTAGGTGGTGCAGTGAGTAGAACGCTGGGCAAGTCACATAATCTCTTTTTGTCTCAGTTTCCTCAACTGTAAAATGGTGATAATGTTAGAACCTTCCTCGTAGAGTTGTCATGAGGATCAGTAATTTTTAAAAAGATAATATTTGAGGGGCAGCTAGGTGGCGCGGTGGATAGAGCTCCCACCTTGGAGTCAGGAGGACCTGAGCTCAAATCTGACCTCAGACACTTGACACTTACTAGCTGTGTGACCCTGTGCAAGTCACTTAACCCCGACTGCCTCACCAAAAAGCAAAAAAAAAAAAAAAAAAAGATAATATTTGTAAAACATTTGTAGATAATATTTATAAAGCACTTAGCGCAGTGTCTGATATAGTAGGTACTATATGAATTCTCACTATCTTTATCATTATTATTATTATTATTATTATTATTACTAAAATATAAAGTGCTAGATAAATGAGTTAAAGCCAAAACTTGTAACTCTACTAATGGGAACATAACCCAAGTTCATTAATGGGTCATGTAAAACAGTTTTACAGCTTACTTAGGGTCAATCGATGTCAGAGGCAGAATAGAACAGTAAGAAGAAAGCCGGTCTCAAAGGCAAGGAAACCTGGGTTCTAATCCTGCCTCTGATACATAAGGACTATGTGACTCTAGGCCAGTCACTTAACCTCTGAATCTTCTTTAGGGCTTCTTAAACTTTTTCTGCTTTGCATCCCCTATCAGCACTTCTTAAACAGTGGGTCCCACAGCTCTGTCTCCGGAGGTGGAGAACATGCAGCCTCGAGGCCACATGGGGTAGCCCTTTGACTGACTCCAAACTTCACAGAACAAATCCTTTTTTCATTCTGTGAAGTTTGGAGTCAGTCAAAACGCCATACTTGAGTACTTAGAGGGCCACATGTGGCCTCGAAGCCGCAGGTTCCCCAGCCCTAATCTAGACAGCTTTCTAAGGCTTTAAGTTGCAGAAAAGGTACCAACATGCATTGGTGGAGGGGAGTTTCCTCACCTGAAAGTTCCTTATGACAATGAAATTGCAAGTCTGATCCCTTTCCCAGCCATACTGATATTAAGCGGATGGCAAGAATGTTCATTCTAAAAAGTAGCATGTCTACAGAGCGGCACTTCTTAAACTTTTTTGATTTGTCAACTCCTTTACACTTTTAAAAATTATTGAACCCTCCTGAGAACTTTTGTTTATGTGGGTTTTATCTATTGATATTTGCTATTATCAGGAATTAAAATGTTTTAGTGTTAATATGAAAATGGTTTTGACCTCATGGGCCTTCTGAAAGTGTTTGGGGTCCCCCATGGTACCTGGACCACTCTTTAGAACCGTTAACTAGAAAACAAAGAGCATTGTTTGTGATTAGATGAGCAAGTATGGGGAGGGGACATTATTTCAGCATAGTTGATATTCTGTCACACACATTAAAATCACTGCTCTTTACAGAAGTAAATGTAAACCAACCCCTCAAATTTGCCTGGAATTTAATTTTTAAGTTAGGTCAATTGCAATATTGGACTTTCAATGACACTTGGGCCCTACAAAGACTTCAAGATTTAAAGCTTTTCAAGAAGAAAGGCCCATGTCAGGAATGCTTAGTTAAGAACATTGGGCCTACAGCAAGGCTGCATGGTGGAATGGAAACTGCATTGGACTTGGAAGTTTGTTTCCTGGTTGTGATGCTTTTTGGTTATGTCACTGTTAGAGTAAGATGAAACTGCTGAGTTCCTTTTTCCTCATCTGTAAAAGAGTTATATTAACATCTATAAAGTCTACTTCTTGGAGTCGTCTGGAGGAAGGCTCTTTAGCATCACACTGCTGTAAAATCCAATTTTTATTTCAATGAGGCCAGTGCTGAGATGGTAGTGGATAATTAGCCTTGAATTTCAACCTCTGACTGGAGAAGAAAGGGTCACCCTGCCAGGTAATCCAATACTTCAATGGATCTGTGATATTATCAGTGTGTATGCTCCCTCCAACTATGTAGACCACGCCTTTTCTATTAAATACGACTCTTGTCCATGCCCTCCCATAAGATCACCACAAGAGGCCTACCCAATGTGCTGATGAGTTTTTGCAAATTCTCTTGACATCATAAGGATACCAAGGGAATATACACATTCTACATAAGTTTATCCCCTCTCTCTCACCAAATGATTGCCAGTGAGGTGGCACAGTAGAGTCAGGAAGACTCAAATTCAAATCCTGCCTCAGACTAGCTTTGTGACCTTGGGCAAGTCACTTAGCCAATGTTGCCTCAATTTCCTCATTCATAAAATGAGGCTACTAATAACACCTGCCTTCCAGGTTATTGTAAGGGTCACATGAGATGACATTTAAAATACTTTGCAAACCTTAGTGTTATATAAAATGCTAGCTATCTTTATTATTACTAGTTCATCTTCTTTATTTATTGTTATAGCCCTTTCAATAACTGTTCAGCTTTGAATGTTGTCCACTGGCCCAAAAGGAGTAAGTACTCAGTACCCAAAAATATCCGACACTAATCATTTTTTGAAATGCAAGTGTTCTATATGCACAAAGATATGTATTCTCAATATTGAGTGGCAATTAGTGAATTTATTAATTACAGTCCTATTTGTAATTAAGAAGTAAATAACAAATGAAAAGTGCCTGGATGATGACAAGTAGTTGGATTGTCAACCCATTGAAAACACTCATCGATGTCTATGTTCTAAGCATTACAGCAGGGCAATGACTTGGGCCCAAATCAAATAGAAAAAAAAGGAGACAGGCCTGCCTCACACTTAGAAAATAGCACAACACTATTAGTAATCACTGCCAGAAAAGAGTATCTATCTTTTTAACACTAACATTCCCCTACTTTTGCTTTCATACCTGCATATCATGGAGTACCTGTAGATCAAATGAGTCACAATTATAGGGGATCAAAAGGACAATGGTGAGGTTAGCACAAGTGTAAGTAGGATGCAGCTCATTCCCAACGGTGATCAGTGATCAAAATAGGAGATAGATCAGTCATATATAGTGAGAACAAGGG
>NW_020954548.1:11856958-11857178 GCF_900497805.2 Vombatus ursinus
AGGAATTGTGGGACGACTTCGAGAAATATGTGATCAAAATAGGAGATGGGTCATAACCCACCCTTCTTGTGATAGGTGAACATGGGGTTTACCTTAATACAACACAACCACATACCCTTTATCCATTACAGGTCAAGCCCGCCCACACACACACACACACTGCCCCTCCTACTCCTGTACAAGCTCTAATTCTTCTCCCCTTCTGAGCCATGCAGAAGCT